>NC_142124.1:34747500-34900000 GCF_056152115.1 Neolamprologus brichardi
CCCTGGGATCCCCACATATTTCTGTGTGGACACATCAGGTTATGAAGCCTTCCAACATTAAATCTGCACCAACGATGCTGTAAGGGTGCCTCCATGTTTGTGTCCAGTGTATTTCACACTGACTGTGTCAGTAGTGATCAATATGAAATATTTATTTAGTTCTATTAAGAAAGAAGAATAAGATCAGTGTTGAATCATCGGTGCATGTAATAACAGGTGATGGATGCATTCAGCTGGTAGCGGTATAAATCACTGATAACAAGCCAACTTCCTGTTTTAGTCGTAAAAAGCGAGGTTCCTCAGAATCTCCAGTGTTTGTGCCTTAAGTTAAGAGAGCCTCCACCAGCTCGCTGTGTGGGGATGGAGAGGAACTGGGTCCCAGCCTGCTGCGTGAAACACATGACTGCTGTTAACTTCACTGAGCTGGACGCAGTCGGGCTGCAGCCTGCATCGTTGTTGTGATTGATTTTTGATACGGCTCGTGTCATTGGTCAGTCGTGCTCATGGGACGCTGTTCAGAATCACATGTGAAACGTTCAAACCAGTTGTTATGTTAAACCAGTGTTTTCCTTTTTCCTCATCTCCACAGAAAAGATCAAAGAAACTTGAGGGTGAAACAATTTATATCAGACATAGCAATTTAATGTTGGAGGTTTGTATCTTCAGTCTTAAATAAGCGTCGTTTGTGTCACAGCGCCGTTCTTTAGTTCTTTCATTCTTCTGTTCTGTCTTTTGTTCTTCCTAGTTTAACCCTAAAGGGTTGGCATGCACCATTTTCCTGTCTGACTCTCATGCAAGTAGCTTCACTTTACTTTCACATCGTGTTTGTCCATGTGGTAGATGACTGGGAAACATCTCCAGGAAAGTTCACTAACGTGTGCATTCGTTGTCCTTCCAACCTCCGTCTGTGGTTGACGTCAGTGATGTTGCTTATAAGGAAATGTTGGAGCTCTAGCACGACATAAACACTCACTTCAAACTGTGATTGGTCGAGAGGAGCAAGGCGTTGTATTCCTTTTTTATTGGTTATCAGAGGACCTGGTATAACATCATCTCCTGGGCCCGGATTCACAAAACTCTGAAGTACTAAGAGTTTGTTTCCTGGTGACAGCATCCTATGAAAAGTCTTAGTTTTTAAGAATTTCCCCTTAAAGTTGGGACTAAAACTGTCACAATGATAAGTTATTCATGAAGTGTTTTAGCTCTGAGCTTAAACGTGTGGAACAAGAGAAACGTTGAAGCATCAGTAAAGTTTTAACTCGGTGTTAGCTGGGACTCCCTGCTAATGCACTTTAGGTTTGATTCGGAGCAAAGCGAGGGGATTGTGAATATGAGTCCTGGAGAGACGCGTATGTTACTTTTTCACCAACATCAGCTCCGTGTGTGACACCATCACTGCCCTCATTCGGACAAAAAGAGTGAACTTCACTGATAATTTGATCGCAAACCACAAAACGCTCGAGGGGAAAAACGTGTTCTCGACTGACTTCATGCAACAAACAGTTTCAAGAAGGATAGAAAACGAGCTTTTCTGACTGTCAGCCATCAACCCTCATCATTTCACACCAGCCAAAGAGTGGCTGTAGATACAGTGGATGCAAAAGTATTCGGCCCCCTTGAACTTTCCCACATTTTGTCACATTACAGCCACAAACATGAATCAATTTTATTGGACTTCCAGGTGAAAGACCAACACAAAGTGGTGCACACGTGAGAAGTGGAACAAAAATCAGACATGATTCCAAACATTTTTTACAAATAAATAACTGCAAAGTGGGGTGTGCGTAATTATTCAGCCCCTTTGGTCTGAGTGCAGTCAGTTGCACATAGACGTTGCCTGATGAGTGCTAATGACTAAATAGAGTGCACCTGTGTGTAATCTAATGTCAGTACAAATACAGCTGCTCTGTGACGCCTCAGAGGTTGTCTAAGAGAATATTGGGAGCAACAACACCATGAAGTCCAAAGAACACAGCAGACAGGTCAGGGATAAAGTTACTGAGACATTTAAAGCAGGCTGAGGCTACACAAAGATTTCCCAAGCCTTGAACATCCCACGGAGCTCTGTTCAAGCCATCATTCAGAAATGGAAGGAGTACGGCACAACTGTAAACCTACCAAGACAAGGCCGTCCACCTAAACTCACAGCAGAACAAGGAGCTGATCAGAAATGCAGCCAAGAGGCCCATGGTGACTCTGGACGAGCTGCAGAGATCTACAGCTCAGGTGGGGGAATCTGTCCACAGGACAACTATTAGTCGTGCACTGCACAAAGTTGGCCTTTATGGAAGAGTGGCAAGAAGAAAGCCATTGTTAACAGAAACCATAAGAAGTCCCGTTTGCAGTTTGCCACAAGACATGTGGGGGACACAGCAAACATGTGGGGGACACAGCAAACATGTGGGGGACACAGCAAACATGTGGAGGACACAGCAAACATGTGGGGGACACAGCAAACATGTGGGGGACGCAGCAAACATGTGGAAGAAGCTGCTCTGGTCAGATGAGACCAACATGCAAAACGCTATGTGTGGAAAACTAACACTGCACATCACTCTGAACACACCATCCCCACTGTCAGATATGGTGGTGGCAGCATCAGGCTCTGGGGGTGCTTCTCTTCAGCAGGGACAGGGAAGCTGGTCAGAGTTGATGGGAAGATGGATGGAGCCAAATACAGGGCAATCTTGGAAGAAAACCTCTTGGAGTCTGCAGAAGACTTGAGACTGGAGCGGAGGTTCAGCTTCCAGCAGGACAACGACCCTAAACATAAAGCCAGGGCAACAATGGGATGGTTTAAAACCAAACATATCCATGTGTTAGAATGGCCCAGTCAAAGTCCAGATCTAAATCCAATCAAGAATCTGTGGCAAGATCTGAAACTGCTGTTCACAAACGCTGTCCATCTAATCTGACTGAGCTGGAGCTGTTTCAAAGAAGAATGTGCAGATTTCAGTCTGTAGATGTGCAAAGCTGGTAGAGACAGACCCTAAAAGACTGGCAGCTGCAACTGCAGCAAAAGCTGGTTCTACAAAGTATTGACTCAGGGGGCTGAATAATTACACACACTCCACTTTGCTGTTATTTATTTGTAACAAATGTTTGGAATCATGTCTGATTCTCGTTCCACTTCTCACGTGTTCACCACTTTGTGTTGGTCTTTCACGTGGACTTCCAATAAAATTGATTCATGTTTGTGGCTGTAATGTGACAAAATGTGGGAAAGTTCAAGGGGGCCAAATACTTTTGCATCCACTGTATCTGATCAACAACCCAGTGAGCAGGAAGCAGAGTGTTTGCGGTAAACAGGCTCCAGTCAGTATATTTGTTTCCCAGTCGTTTACACTCACAGTCTGATGTTTACCACTCTGGACTGTCATCGTCATTACGTCTCATGGTCGTTAAGGACATTTCTAATATGATGAATGTCCTTCATGGCCCTAATGCAGTGCTCATGCTGAACACACTGTGTTGTTGTCTTTGCTGTGTCCATCGTGCTGTATCATATTCTGCCTGCATCATTTCAGAAGAAAGGGATGACAAGAACCACTGATACTCGTTAAACAAATAAAGCATTCATATGTGAAACTAGGCTCCAAAGTTGAGCATCCTGGCCTGGACTCAGGAGGCGTCATAACAGCAGTGCATGGCTAAGCCTGACGCTTTAATAATGTGTCATCCCTCTCTGCAGCTTACTCTGCTCCCATGTGGAAAAGTCTGTACGTGACATTTAAATCGTTGGCTTTTTTTAGCCTTATGTAAAGAAACACTTGATCTCTGAAACACTGTTTCAGTCAGTCGGCTCTGCTCGAGTAGAAGAGGCAAAAACAAGAAATGGAGGTTCGTGGAAAGCGAACGGTTTTCATGGAGCGTACTGACTTGTTCACATGACAGGACGTGTCTGCGTTCAACAGTAACACGACCCATCCTGTCACATGACAAACGTCAAAGCTGAGCTTAAGTAGTTACAGCAGGTGGAGCAGGTGTTGCTGATGTAACGCCGTCGGCGCTCCACCTGTGTCTTCTGAAAGCAGTCAGAATGAAAGTGAAACATCAGAGAGACTCTTTAACCACTGAAGACCGAACGTCTCTGCCCACACAAACAACAGTCGTTACTGTATAATGATGGCAGACATGACTCAGAATGAGTTTTCACTTTTTGGCAGTGGCCACGCTTTGGCTCGTTCATCCCAGCGTGGATGTGCACACAGTCACCGATCCTGCTTTGGTCGTGTCAGCGCTGCCATCTGGATTTTTCTGTTGTGTTTGTCCTCATTAAACATCTTCTGCTGGCATTGATGCAAACCATGATTTGTGAGCCACAGAACAGCACGCACTAATGATTAGTAATGCTCTGCTGCTTCCTTTATTACTGCGAACATGAAGCAGTTTGGTTTGTCTGGAAAATCTGTTCTTCCACAACCTCTAAAGGTCAGTGGACATGGCAGACCCAGCACTGTTGAAACATTTAATACATACGTATAGAAAGTGCAGCCCTGTGTTTTCATTTGCTTTCTTGTCTTCTCAACCTTAATCGTTGCCTTTCAGCGTAGTTGTTTCCTTCCATCAACCTGCTCTCACTTTTGCCTCCTTGTTGAAGGACCTGGATAAGACCCAGACTGAAATTATGCGGCACCACACCAGCATCAGCGAGCTGAAAAGGAGTTTCATGGAGTCTGTGCCGGAGTCTCGGCCCAGCGAGTGGGATAAGCGTCTCTCCACCAACTCTCCTTTCCGCACGGCGAGCATCAACGGTCAGCTCCAACCAGCAGTGAGTCCGATGAGCTCAGCTCATGTTTGCTTTGTTTTACTCACCTGAATCACACAAAGTTACCTTTGAAAGCTTTTCCGAGACAGGCACGCTGACGTGTCGAGCAATCGAGCAGTTCACATGTATAGACACACTCTTGTGTTACTGGGATGCAGGAACATAACACAGACACTGCTGATGTCGACTGGTTTTTCTTGCCATGACATGTCAGAATGTCGGCTTTGAAACAGCCGCTCTGCACATACTGATGCTCTGATTCTAACGCTGGTGAAAATCGGTTTTTAAAAGCTTCAACGTTGACTAAAAATGTATCAATCCTGTCTTTTTTCTCTCTACATTTCCATATAAATGTTAAAAATAATGAACACAAACTAATCACCAACAAGATCAGTCTCCAGAATTCACACTGTATATTCCTACGATTATAAATGTTCAAAATAATATGACAGGAGACAGATAATGATCAAAGTACATGTGTACAATATGCTTTTTCAATTTTTCAGTTCAATTTTATTTATTTATTTATATAGCGCCAAATCACAACAAAAGTTGCCTCAAGGCGCTTCATAGATACAGAGAAAAACCCAACAATCATATGACCCCCTATGAGCAAGCACTTTGGCGACAGTGGGAAGGAAAAACTCCCTTTTAACAGGAAGAAACCTCCGGCAGAACCAGGCTCAGGGAGGGGCGGGGCCATCTGCTGTGATTGGTTGGGGTGAGAGAAGGTGGCTTTTGCCACCTGAGTGTGCATCATCAACAGCTGACACAGTCACTTGAGTAGAAGTAAACGTACTGATTCATCTTTTTTAAAGTAGAGACTCTGAAATGGACTCAAAGTGTAAAAGAACAGTTTTAACACAGCAACATTATTTCAGCTCAGACTGATTCTATGAATGAACATCGTTAATGTAGAACAACAGTGAATTAACAGGGAAACGTCTGTTTGTTGCCTCCATCGTGGTCGAGTTTCCTTTGTGTGCACGCCTAAAAACCTGAGATCAGTTGGAAACACGTCACAGCTTCTTCTGTAAGAGCAGGTAGATGTGATCAGCTGAGCTCCTGCTCGCTCCTCTTCTGTGATGTTAGCTTGGTGCTGAAATACCACAACCAGGGTTCACTTTACCAAAATGCTGTTTCTGTCACGGTCACGAGGCGAGCCGTGTGGGATTTATTAAAGGACCCGAGATGCGGTCACTTTTGATGTGAGGAAGCTTTATTAATGGAGGTGGTAAATACACAAGGCGAGGGTGGCGAAAAACAGAACTGAGTGAACCTAAACTGGAAAAACGAAGCATAGAAAACAAACCTGAAACCTAAAGACACAAACAGAGATGCAGGAAAAGCACTCAGGATGACGGAAAAACAGGGCTGAAATACACACAGCAGCAATCAGGGATGAGAGACAGGAGGGCAACACAGCTGGGAGACATCAGGGCTGACGGGACAGCGGAAACGTAAAGTGAACACACTCACATGAGACAGAGACTTTCAGAATAAAACAGGAAACTCACAGACACAGAACTGAACAGACAGATTCACGAGCAGACAGAGAAGTGTGAGCAGGCACAGAACAAAACCTAACAAATGACAAACCTCAACAAAAGATAGAATAATAGAAAGTAACACAAAACACAGTTTCACTTTAACCTCTGAGCGCAGTGCAATAAGAACTGATGATGGAAATAATGGATTGTCTGTGAAGAGTTAAATGTTTCTTCCTTTTAGACTCCAGTCAGTTATTTAAAGTGATTTAAGGAGTGACAGGAAACAATAACTGTTGAAATGTCAGAAGTAGAGATATTTCAGTTCAGCTGTGAGGAGTAAAAAGCAAAAACAACCTGTAAAGATGGCTGAAAACTCCACGTATGTATTTGTACTCTGTCTCTGATCATAAATATAAAATATGTTTTTAACCAATCAGAATGTGAACGATCCCAAATCCATGCACTGATCCTCCACTAGGTAGCGCTGTTGGCTTTCACCATGTCATCCCACTGCTTCAGCCCGACTGTGACCACAGACACTTCCTGTGACGATGGCGTGCTCATCTCCACGGCTGCGCTTGCATACCCACTGAGAGGTGCAGTCTGGTGCTTTGTGGCCGGGCTGCAGCAGGTCTGCACTGTTTATGAGCAAAGAATATCACGAGCACTGGTCAGCAGCTCCCCGGCTTGTGCTCAGCTGCTCACTATGCTTCAAACCAGCAAACCCTGAGACCTTTGCACTACAGAGCTTTATGCACAGCATGGGCACCAGAAGGTTTACTACAAGGAAAGGCATCTGTGTGAGCTCAGAGAAGGGAAACTCCAGAAGAAATCAATCACACACGATAAATAAATACATGATGAATGGTTGTACAGCTGTGTAACAACAAAGGTGGAGTGGAGCAGCACAAACAGTGTGTGGTCATCTTATTGTTCTTGCACCGCTGCCGGGTCATCATCTGTTGTAATCAAGGACTGTAGAAAGAGTTGATGCAGCTTCACACACAGTTTGCTCGTTACAGTTATACAGTAACATTAGACAGTTACATGACTGTTATGTGAAGACTTCTGCTTGATCCACTGTTTTACGAATCATAGCGACGTCTGTATTTTGGACAGTTTGTTGTAATGAGATGTGTGAGAGAAGCTGGGGAACCCCCGTCCTTTATTAGAGGCCTTCTGAGGGGTTTGGTGTTTCTGGTAAACATGGGTAACCCTATCCAAGACCTCGTCCAGTTTCTCTGATATGAACAAATAAGAGGTGTTGCATGGGTGTGCATGCCTGCACTAGAACCAGTGTTGTTTCAATGAAACATCTTTGGTTCAGTTCATCAGTATAAGCAGCATCTTTGTGTAGCTGCTTCAAGCTTGACCTGCCAGCCGCACGGCTCAGTTAATCTGCGCATGTCCACTGACTCTCATACAAACTGCAACAGTTACTAAACCCAAGAAAACCAGCTGAAGGCCGACGGTGCCAGGAGGACTGTCCCTCCACCCCTCATCATCCTTCTTCCTCCACCCTGCATCGCTCCCTTGTTCACTCTCTGTTTCCTGTATCTCTGTCATTCCCTTTCCTCTGTAGCGTCTGGGCTAATCCCAGCTACGCCATCCCAAGAGCTTCCATCATCCTTCCCTGTGAGTTTATAAGCTGAAGGTCAGAGAGGAGGCAAAGTTACAATATCCCCCTCTGACGTCTCTTCTACCCACAATGTGAAGATGCAGTTTTTATCTCAGAAATGATATTTTACTGAAAATCTAGCCATAGCAGCACTTTTTATTTTATTTTCTATATATATATATATTTGCTGAAAGCCTCAGGCTAAATTGTTAAATTTCACATCAGTGCTTTGCTGAGTTATGAAAAAATAAAAATAGCCTCCTCATCATCTCAAAGATGTCTACGCCCACGATGATAGACCCTGCTGTCACCGTGTCCCCAGCCTCTGATCTTTTGGTGACGGGCTCTTACTCACCAACGAAGGCTTGTGGTGATTTTTTAAATTTACTGACTCGGTGTATTTCACCTGGAATGACTTCTCTAACGTTTCTTCAGACTCTCTTTTACTGCAGCGCTCAGCTCTTCCACTCCAGTGCTGTGTGTACACATTCACAGCGATGGACAAATCTATAATTACTATTTGGATTATATAACATGTAGCTGCCTGATGTTAAGTCACTCGTTTAACTGAACTTGTTAAAAATCCCCTTTAATTACCGGGAAGTTGCAGTTTCATGAGTGTGAGTCCATCAAATCCACCGTATTCATCCATAGGGTTTATTATGATGTTAGTTCAGCCTTTACTGTCGTAATTACCCATAATTCCATTGTCCATGTACAGTGAGTATAAAGGGCTGTTACCAGTGGCGGTCCTAGCCTGTTAGGCGCCCTGGGCGAACACCCCCTCTGGTGCCCCCCACCCCACCCCCACCCCCCCCCCCCCCCCACACACACACACACACACACACACACACACATATGAAGTGGGAGGGAGTATGCATAGTATGCAAACGGCTACTAAACAGACATCATACTTCGTCATACAATGTGAACAGGACAAATCAACAATTGACACTGACTAATTAATATTATATTATTGTATATATTGTTTGGAGTTTAGTCTGTTACTGTTACTATTTTTACCATTTCTTGTTGGAGGAACTGTAACCCACATAATTTCCTTAGGGATTAATAAAGTATTCTGATTCTGATTCTGATTGTTTCAAGATGACCTGCCATTATCCAATCACACATCTGCTTACCTGCATCTTTTGCTCGTTTCTCCTTGTAGGAGTGATAATTAAATGTATTGAATTTTAATGATCACTGGGTTTTCATTTGTTTGGTTGCTGTCAGTCTGTCTTTCACTGGTTTGATTTTGACAGAGAGGAGGGCTGGGTAGCCGTAGTTTTTGTTGACCGCAGCACAACGAGTTTCCCCTTGTTGCATTAGAGCCTGTGATGTTTTAAGAGTTTGAATTGCGAGCCGATCACATTGCTCTGTAAACTTTTCAAGCACTTTAATAAACAAGCAAGCAATTCCACCTCTCGCATTATTGCGTAAAGTTGAGAGCGCGTCAGGCAAATAGGCAGGCTCAATCCCCGGCCTCTAGCGACTGTGGAAGTCGCTACACTCCTCCTCTTTTCTCTTTTTTTAAACTTTAAAAACCGGTTGTGTGTGAGACTTTAAATAAACAAAATATAAAATATACATTTTAAATTGTTATTGATCCCTTTACCCCGAGTCCTAAAGTGTATATTTATTTTTTTTACTCTTAAATATTTATTGTTTGTTTACTTGCGCTGCTGTAACTGGAGCCTCGTCGTCTCGTCTCTCTATATACTGGACTGTATGTAGCAGAGATGACAATAAAGTTTACTTTGACTTCAGCAGCGAGCAGGCGCACCGAGGGCTCGCGCTCACTTTTCGTGTGTATAATTTTGAAAAAAAATCTGTGCAAATTATAAGTCTGTATCACGATGTCTGGTATTTTCGTGTTTGTTGTTTGTTTTTATTTTGTTTTATTTTGAGAGTTGGTCATTTTTGCTGCTCCAGCCAGCCAGAGAATCCCCCGCCGCCCCGCCCTCTCCTCCCTGTGCCGCAAGCAGCAGGCGCACCTCGCAAACGGAGGGCGCCCTTACTCCCATGGGCGATAGAAAACCTATGCCATTCCCAGTATGTGCTGGCTGATGTCGGGGCAGCATGAGTACGAGCAATTTTTATTTTTTTTTACCGATTCCCGTGATGCCGCCCCCCACCACGATGCCGCCCCGGGCAACCGCCCGTGTCACCCGTATCTAAAACCGCTACTGGCTGTTACTGTGTTTGTGGGAATTCTCGTTCTTCCAGAAGCACCTTTGTGAGGTTGGATGAGAAGGTCATTTATCCCAAAGCTGTTCTACGTGTCGGGCTGAGGCCACACCAAACTCGCTCTCCATGTTTTTATGGACCTTGCTTTGTGCACTGGTGTGTACTCATGTTGCCACCATGTGACCTACCACTTTGTGGCTGAACTGCTGTCCTTCCCACTTTGGGCGATCGTGGCTCAAGAGTTGGGAGTTCGCCTTGTAATCAGAAGGTTGCCGGTTCGAGCCCCAGCTTGGACAGTCTCGGTCGTTGTGTCCTTGGACAAGACACTTCACCTGTTGCCTACTGGTGGTGGTCAGAGGGCCCGGTGGCGCCAGTGTCCGGCAGCCTCGCCTCTGTCAGTGCGCCCCAGGGTGGCTGTGGCTACAATGTAGCTGCCATCACCAGTGTGTGGATGTGTGTGTAAAGCGCTGTACAAATACAGACCATTTACCATTTATAATACCAGTAAAGGAGACTCTGGAATATGTAGAAGTGATTTCACGACTGGACTTCTTACTGAGGTGGGATCCTATCAGGGCCCCACGCTGGGATTCACGGAGCTCCTGAGAGACACCCATTGTTGGGCACAGTTGTGTAGAAGCAGTACACAGGGGTGGCTGTAGCTCAGGAGGCAGAGCAGGTCACCTACTGATCAGAAGGTTGGTGGTTCAAGCCCTGGCTCCTCCAGTCTGCATGCCAAGTGTCCTTGGGCAAGATACTGACCCCAAGTTGCTGAATGTGTGTGAATGTAGTCAGAAAGCACGAAGTACAGAGAAAGTGCTTGTGTGAGTGGGTGTGTTTGGGTGGATGTGACATGTTGAGCTTTGAGCCCTCCAGGAGAGAAGAAAAGCGTTATATAAGAATCAGTCCATTACACAGGCCTAGGTGCTCAACTTTATACACCTATGGCCATCGGTGGGTATGGGTATCGAGTGATTTGGGTGGGTGAGTGAATACTTTTGGCGATGCAGGTTATACTGTACTTCAGATCCACAACAATCAATTCAATTCAATTCAATTTTATTTATATAGCGCCAAATCACAACAAAAGTCGCCTCAAGGAGCTTCATAGATACAGAGAAAAACCCAACAATCATATGACCCCCTATGAGCAAGCACTTTGGCGACAGTGGGAAGGAAAAACTCCCTTTTAACAGGAAGAAACCTCCGGCAGAACCAGGCTCAGGGAGGGGCGGCCATCTGCTGTGATTGGTTGGGGTGAGAGAAGGAAGACAGGATAAAGACATGCTGTGGAAGAGAGACAGAGATTAATAACAGATATGATTCAATGCAGAGAGGTCTGTTAACACATAGTGAGCGAGAAAGGTGACTGGAAAGGAAAGACTCAATGCATCATGGGAATCCCCCGGCAGCCTACATCTATTGCAGCATAACTAAGGGAGGATTCAGGGTCACCTGGTCCAGCCCTAACTATATGCTTTAGCAAAAAGGAAAGTTTGAAGCCTAATCTTGAAAGTAGAGATAGTGTCTGTCTCCTGAATCCAAACTGGAAGCTGGTTCCACAGAAGAGGGGCCTGAAAACTGAAGGCTCTCCCTCCCATTCTACTTTTAAATACTCTAGGAACAACAAGTAGGCCTGCAGAGCGGGAGCGAAGTGCTCTAATAGGGTAATATGGTACTACAAGGTCATTAAGATAAGATGGGGCCTGATTATTTAAGACCTTGTATGTGAGGAGCAGGATTTTGAATTCAATTCTGGATTTAACAGGAAGCCAATGAAGGGAAGCCAAAACAGGAGAAATATGCTCTCTCTTTCTAGTCCCTGTCAGTACTCTTGCTGCAGCATTTTGGATTAGCTGAAGGCTTTTCAGTGAGTTTTTTGGACATCCTGATAATAATGAATTACAGTCGTCCAGCCTGGAAGTAATAAATGCATGAACTAGTTTTTCAGCATCACTCTGAGACAGGATATTTCTAATTTTAGAGATGTTGCGCAAATGGAAGAAAGCAGTCTTACATATTTGTTTAATATGTGCGTTGAAGGACATGTCCTGGTCAAAAATGACTCCAAGGTTCCTCACAGTGTTACTGGAGGCCAAGGTAATGCCATCCAGAGTAAGAATCTGGTTAGATACCATATTTCTAAGCTTTTCAGCGCCGAGTACAATGACCTCAGTTTTATCTGAATTAAGAAGCAGAAAGTTAGTGGCCATCCAGGTCTTTATGTCTTTAAGACATTCCTGCAGTTTAACTAATTGGTGTGTGTTATCTGGCTTCATGGACAGATAGAGCTGGGTGTCATCTGCATAGCAGTGAAAATGTATGCTATGTCTTCTAATGATGCTGCCTAGGGGAAGCATGTATAATGTAAACAGAATTGGTCCTAGCACTGAACCCTGTGGAACTCCATAATTAACCTCAGTGTGTGAAGAGGACTCTCCATTTACATGCACAAATTGGAGTCTATTAGATAGATATGATACAAACCACTGCAGTGCAATACCTGTAATACCTACAGCATGTTCTAATCGCTCTAATAGGATATTATGGTCAACAGTATCGAATGCTGCACTAAGGTCAAGAAGGACAAGCACAGAGATGAGTCCACTGTCAGAGGCCATAAGAAGATCATTTGTAACCTTCACTAAAGCTGTTTCTGTGCTGTGATGAGCTCTGAAACCTGACTGAAACTCTTCAAATAAACCATTCCTCTGCAGATAATCTGTTAGCTGTTTGACAACTACTCTTTCAAGGATGTTTGATATGAAAGGAAGGTTGGAGATTGGCCTATAATTAGCTAAGACTGCTGGGTCTAGAGATGGCTTTTTGAGTAAAGGTTTAACTGCAGCCACCTTGAAGGCCTGTGGTACATAGCCGATTATTAGAGATAGGTTGATCATATATAAGATCGAAGAATTAATCAATGGCAGGACTTCTTTGAGCAGTTTTGTAGGAATGGGGTCTAAAAGACACGTTGATGGTTTGGAGGAAGTAATTATTGAAGTTAACTCAGAAAGATTAATTGGAGAAAAAGAGTCTAGCTTAACATCAATGGTACTAAGAGTAGCTGTAGATAATATTACATCTGTGGGATGATTATTGGTAATTTTTTCTCTAATGATAAAAATTTTATTTGTGAAGAAGTTCATGAAGTCATCACTAGTTAACGTTAAAGGGATGGTTGGCTCAAAAGAGCTCTGACTTTTTGTCAGCCTGGCTACAGTGCTGAAGAGAAACCTGGGGTTGTTCTTATTTTCTTCAATCAGTGATGAGTAGTAAGATGTTCTGGCTTTGCGGAGGGCTTTCTTATAAAGCAACAAACTATTTCTCCAGGCTAAATGATGATCCTCTAAATTTGTGACACGCCATTTCCTCTCCAGATTACGAGTCATTTGCTTTAGGGTACGTGTTTGAGAATTATACCACGGGGTCAGGTACTTCTGATTAGAGACCTTAGTTTTCACTGGAGCTACAGTATCCAGAGTCGTACGTAGTGAGGAGGTGAAATTATTAACAAGATAATCGACCTCTGTTGGGGTAGCGTTCAGATAGCTGCTCTGCTCTGTGTTGGTACAGGGCATTGACGATGATAACAGTGGCTGGATTATATTCTTAAACTTAGTTACAGCGCTTTCAGAAAGACATCTACTTTGATAAAGTCCACTCTCCACTGCTGCGTAATCAATTATTGTAAATGTAAATGTTATCAAGAAATGATCAGACAGGAGAGGGTTTTCAGGAAACACTGTTAAATGTTCAGTTTCTATGCCATATGTTAAAACAAGATCTAGAGTGTGATTAAAGTGGTGGGTGGGTTCTGTTACATTTTGAGAGAAACCAATTGAGTCTAATAACAGATTAAATGCCATGTTGAGGCTGTCATTTTTAGAATCAACATGGATGTTACAATCACCCACAATAATTATTTTATCTGAGCTCAGAACTAAATCAGATATAAAGTCTGAGAAATCAGACAGAAACTCTGTGTAAGGCCCAGGTGGACGATAGATGATAACAAGTAAGACTGGTTTCTGAGTTTCACAGCTGGGGTGGACAATGTTAAGCATCAGGCTTTCAAATGAATTAAAAGTCTGTCTTGGTCTTTCATTAATTAATAGACTGGTGTGAAAAATTGCTGCCACACCTCCCCCTCGACCTGTGCTTCGAGATTTCTGGTAGTTAGAATGACTCGGGGGTGTTGATTCATTTAAACTAACATAATCATCCTGCTGCAACCAGGTTTCTGTAAGGCAGAGTAAATCAATTTGTTGATCAATTATTAAGTCATGTACTAACAGAGACTTGGAGGAGGGAGACCTAATATTTAATAATCCACATTTCACTGTTTTACTCTTTGGTTCAGATGTGGATACTGTATTGTTCTTTCTTTGTAAATGTTTAAGTTGTTTGTTGCTGGTTTTTAGTTTGTTTTTTGTCTTTTTGGAAGCAGACACAGTCTCTATGGAGATGGGTTTTTGGGGGGGTAGCAGGAGGAGAGAAGCTGCAGAGAGGCGTGTAAGACTGCAACTCTGCTTCCTGGTCCCAACTCTGGATAGTCATGTTTTGAGGGGTTTAATAAATTTGTCCATATTTCTAGAAATGAGAGCTGCTCCATCCAAAGTGGGATGGATGCCATCTCTCCTAACAAGACCAGGTTTCCTCCAGAAGGTTTGCCAATTATCTATGAAGTCCACGGCACGCTCAGTCCTGACGTGGCGTACTATGGTTCCTGTGACCTCCTGGTGCAGTGTGGTCCCCAAAGCAACCCCCATCTCCACCATCCTCACTCCTCTGCTCCCCTTCAGACCCCTTTAATGTATCCTCAGACGTCCTCGGTCCCGCTCCAAGTCTCCTTGCCTTCGCAGACTACCTTGAATCAGAAGGTAGATCGCTCTGAAAAAGCCTCAGAGGCTCTCGTGCTGATGTTTTTAAAGTGATTAGACTTTACTTTGGTGTTTTGATATTAAATCCAAGCACTTGATTTCCTCAGAGCAGATTCACACATCAGTGCCCTTCACATACTCAATAATAAAGACACCCTGAAAGCTTACTGTGTACCTTCATCCATGTCTTCCTCTGTGATCCTTCCCTCCTGTCAGTCGACTGTGTTTCACATGTTCATTGTTATCTGTCTGTCCTGCTGCTGAGCACAGCGAGGGAGGCACGCTCTGTTTGGACAAAAGGTAAGAGCATGTAGTTTGTCCCCAGAGCCAGAGGGCTGCTGGAAGAAGGTGAGGAGAACAGTGAAGTGGAGTGGGTTGATGATGGTGAAGAAGAGGAGGAAGAAGCTCACAGTCACACTCTAAAGGTGGTTGTTAATGAGCCACATGAGAGGGGAAGTGTGGTGACAAACCCGACCAGGCTGAAGCACTCCAGGATGTCCTTCTTCCTCTCCGGTCTGCTGGTGATGGCCCTGACTGTGCTGTGGTTAGCCTTTCTTTAAAAGCTCAGCATTCATCCTGCACGTCCCTCGACTATCTAAAGACTGCTTGATTCGAGGGATGTTTACTTTCTGCTCTGTCCTCAATATTCCCCAAAGAGACCCAAATAAACTACAGTTGAAGGACTCATAAAGAAAAGTGTAGGGTTTGGTGAACATTGTGGACATGAGGCACTTCATGCTTGCTCAGCCTGTTCAGGGTCTTAGAAGGATGGTGGAGGACTTTTTCCAGACAGACATGACTAATGCATGTGTAAATGATGCTCTTTCTATAAAACCTGCATGTTTCAGGCAAAAGGTTAATGTACTGACCCATTAATCAGACGTGGATAATGATGCTGAGATGAGCTTGTGTGAAACTGACTTTTTTGCTGTGGATGTTGAAGTGAGCTCTAAGGCTACGTTCACTCTGCAGGTCTTGATGCTCAATTCAGATTCTTTTGTCTGCTCGTTCACACTACAAATAAAATGTGACAGCAAACGCGCTCTAGTGTGAACGCTCAAAGCGTCATGCGCAAAAGAAGACGTCACACACAACGCGCTCTGTTTAGACCCAGAGTAGCAGTATGTTTGACCGATGGTCTTAATGTAAAGACTTCAGACTTCACGTTTCCCAGTTTTGCTTTAAGTTATAAAGTTATTTACATTTGTCCTAATAATGATCCTTATTGCTGTTTCAGAGGAGCGCTGCTTCTAGCTGCAGATTTCTGTCAGAATCTGCAGATTATACAAAAAAAATGTTCACGTTTCTCCAACGTTGTTCCCAACAGTTTCACTGGATGGAAGCGTTCGCGATGTCTTCTCCGGCGCCGATAATTGGCGTCTGTCTTGTATCAGTGACGTAAAAGACGGATTTAATGCGACATGACCATCAAACAGCAACTTTCTGAAACATCAGATATGTATCAGATTCAGCACCACATACGAAAGTGACCCAGATCGGATTTGAAAATATCAGATTTGTGCCGTTCACACTGTCACACCATGATGGGATAGATGGTCGCAGAGGGTCAAAGAAGTCGGATTTGATGCGCTTTCACCTGCAGTGTGAACGCAGCCTTAATTGGAGGCTGTGGCATTACCTCACGTGTGTGTGTGAGGTGATCAGTGATTCAGTTTGCTCCATCATGCTTTCAGTTTGCTTGTTGCTGTTACTGGTTCTCCTGAAGTTTTTATTTCATGATTTCGTTTTTATCGTCATACGTGTGCTGGAAACATGTCGGACTGACAGGATCGAGGCCTTATAGGTATTATAGTAACTGAGTGTGTTTGTTTTCCTGTGCTGGTGCTGTAACTGGTCTTTGAGTTAGCGCAGGTGAAGACTGACTGATGCCTCTGTACCTTTCAGGGTTAGTTTGTTTGAATTAAAGACACAACTGTGTGCTCACAGCCCACGACACTAATCTGCTGTAGTAAAAAAGCACTGACGACGTTGGAGTACCTGTTCAAATGGTGAGGTGACTTACACTACCGCTCAAAGTTTTAGAGCTCCTCAATTTTTCACCCCAAACGTCTCGTTGCACCCTGAAATGAAAGCATGGTACAAAAAGCAGTTGGAGTTAAAACAGGAATCAGTTTATAGACCAAAGTCTAACCTTTGACTCATCAGCGTCGCCTCCTTTGCAGATGTAACAGCTGAACACAGCCGTGGCTTCTGGCTACAGCAGAAATCTAATCTTCTCCCATATCTGTAGCAGAAGTTCCCGTAAACGTGGACCTTGTAGCTGCTTTGCTTTCACTCTTCTGTCCAGCTCATCCCAAACCAGCTTGATGGGGTTTCAGTCTGTGCTGGACCTCCATGTTTTCAAGCTCACCATCTTGTTCTGTTTTCCTGAGGTGGTTCAGGCACAGCTATCACACTTCCTCCTCCATGTTTGACAGTTGATGCCACACACTGTGGACCCGTCCTTTCACCTACTCCACGGCGTTCAAAGATCCTCTGTGATGAACCCAAGATCTCAGATTTGATTCATTAGTCCATAAAACCTTCTTCCAGTCTTCAGTAGTCCAACGGTGGTGCTTCAAGGCCCAGACGAGCCTCTTGTCTTATTCTGACGTCTGGCTTTCTTGCTGCAGCTCGTCCTGTCAAACCTGCACCTCGAAGTCTTCACACTACAAACTGAGACTTGCTCACTACGACCACTATTAAGCTGCTTGAAGCTGTTGTCCTGTGAGCCGCCATCACACAGCTGTTAACTTGTCCTCTGATTCAGTCGTGTCTTTGGGACCAGACTTCCTGTCACAGTTTGTTTCTGAGCCTTTACTGTGCTCACTGACACTGTGACTTTCTTCACGGTCTTTCTGTAGCACAGACCTCCATTTATCAGTGATGGTCTGTCTCTCTTCTATCGTTAATCGGCTTTTTCTCACCATGTTTGTAGCATCACTCTACTTTCTGCAGTACAGTACTGTTCAGCTGATGCTCACGAGGGTATGGCACCACAGTGTGCTCCAACACTGCCTTCATCCAGACAGAGGCGGCTGTAAGTAATCCAGAAACGTTGGAGCAGCTGTAGGAGTCAGTAGAACCTCCATTGCTGCAGAACAGCTTTAAACTGTTAACCTGTGTTGTTCCCTGACAAAGGCCTTTTTGTATAATGTAATTATAAATGTACATTATTACAGTTTTGGGTAAGCTTACCTTTTTTTAACCTCTGACAGTTGAACGGCTTGAATTGCAATAAATAACTGGAAACATTGGGGTGTTATAAAGCTTATGAACAATAGTGTACATGTAAATCACTTTGATCAGTATCTTCATCATTGTTGTTATCAGATAATTACAGGACAGTCATTTAAAGGTTTTTTACAGGCAAATAGTCTTTGCGATTGCTTTTTTTTATAAAGAATATAATTAGAAAATATGTTTCTCATATTACATTTAAAAATATAAGTTTGTCTTTTTCTCTTAGTGTCAAATCTTGGAGGAGTTGACTTCCTATTTGTGTGTTTTTAAAATCTAAATCATGCAGATCAACAGAAAAACCTCTGAAACACGTCCAATAAACTCGGCAATAAACCGGGTTGTTGTTTCTCCAGATGAAAATGTGCCCAGTTTGGAAATTTGGCCGATTCAACAGGTGATCAGGCTGTTTGAAAACGAATGTTGTCAGAACACCAGGAGTCCGTACAAACGCTGACAACAACGCCTGAACGCTCTTCTGGCTTTGTTGTCTGTAAGGAGGAGTTGCCCTGTTGACTATAATATGTGTATGCTGAGCAAATATACACAACCAGTGTGCGCACGCTCAGGTTATCTTGGATTTTAAGTGCAAATAAATGTAACTTTCCTCATTGGAAGCAGTGAAGGAGAAACGGTGGTCATCTGCCACTGGTGTTTCTCCTGTGGGTGTGCCGTTCCCACCACCGTGCTTCTGTGTTTCTTTAGCTGGTCTTAATTTTCTCATTATTCTGACTTCAGCCACACGACTGGTTTCACCTGCACTAACAGCTCCTCTGAGAGCACCTGCAGCTCTTAACGTTCCTCCTTCTACTGTAAAAATCTTTCGTTGTTCTTGTAACAGTGACAATAAAGATTCTATAGGATGTAAATCCACACTTTGAATCATCTTCAGACTCTGTACGTGTGTCATGGTAAACACAGGCTGTGCAGCTCGTTTCTAATCCAACTGAGAACAGACACGTTTACCTCACAGACACAACACTTTCTAATTACAACCACACTTTTGGAAACGCTGGGACGCCGTTAAAATAAAAAAGAATGCAATAATTTCTGAAATCATTATTTAATTCAACAATAGATCAAATGTTTAAAAAAGAAGAACCAGCTCATCCTGAGTTAAAGACGAGTTGTTAGACTTTTGTTAGAGGACTATTGTATACAGAATTCTTCTCAATTATTCTGAATCTTCAGTTTCATATTTTTAGTGTTTTTCCAAATATCTTGAATTGAATTCTAGACTCAACCCATGCTGTTGTAATAGATGCTTTACATGGTTTCACGCTGCTTTCTTAGTTACTATGTTGGTCTAAAACCTTCAGCACTGATGGATCCATTCCAGATGTGCAAGTTGCCAAATTCACAGTCAGTAACGTCTCCTCATACAGAAACCAGATGAACGATGCCTCTCCTCTTTAGTCCAGGTGAAGGGACGTCCATGTTTGCCAAGAAGAAAACAAACCAGATGTTTCTGACCTCACAGATTTCCACTTGTGACATCTGGATGATTCAGGATGTTCACATACAAAGTGAAGCTGCAGGTGTGCACAGCACTGTGAGCTGTTCCCGAGTCTTTGCACTGATTTCGATGACAGAGTCGAGCCTGTTGTTAATGCAGTGCTGACAGGAAGCTCTCGCTCATCCAACATGGATTTCCAGGCTTGTGCACACGGGTTTCTCTAGAACATGTTGATGCTATTGTGAGAAAGTTGCAGCTTTCACAGTTGTTTATTTGACAAACAATTGTTTTGCAGCTTGGAAATGCAGTTTTTTGCAGACTGGTGCCCCCTGCCTGTCTTCACTTCTGGGAAACTGCCTGCTCGTTATACTCAGTCATGTGACTGGTAACAAATGTTTATCTGCCTCGTGCTCCCTCAGCTGCTTCTTAAATGATTTGTGGGGATTTTCAGACAATCGTGAAAATGAAAAGTGCAGCATCACAGACTCAAACTGACTTCTGTGTGACTTCATGTCAATGTGGACACACGTATCTGTTAAAAGAGAACATTTTCTCTGTCTAAACATTCGGTGGGATTTCTGTCAATAAAACGTGTTTATGAGATTTGCTAATCATGCATTCTGCTTTTATATTTTACTCAGTGTTTTTAGAATTGCATTATTAACCTGCTGCTATTGTCACACTTATGTAGATGACAAGGATTTATTATTATTATTATTATTATCATCGTCTCCACGTTGAGTCAGCACCATCACTGAGCAGCGTATGAAAGAAACTACAGTCATGCACGTTTACTACATGCTGTGTGCTCACGAGTCTTCCTCCTCTGTGATCCGTGTAGCTTCATTACTCAAAAAAGCTCATGACACAGAACAAGTAATGCAAAATGTTAGTTAGTTGCTCCCAGGAGAAAGTGCATTACTTTTGTGTTTCTCTGTAAAATGGCCTGAAACACATCAGTGATGATTTAACAGCGTCTGGCTGCTGGTCTGGGGTCAGCATCACTCGGCTTGGCTACCTTAGCATTAGCACGGATCATAGGCTCTGATATGGGATGTGTGAAACTATCAATACAAGCAACCAACGTTGTTTTCCTCTGCCGTACGGTGCTGAGGAAAAACTGAAGGCGCTCAAACATCTGGAGCGAGCTTAAAGAAAAACCTCTCAAAGCTCAAAGCAGCCAGTTGATGTGGTTTTGGCAGCTCATGAATCCTCATAGATCATTGTTGGTGGTTTCTGGGAATGCCTAACAGAGGGGAATGTGACGCAGACCTAGAACATGCCACGGTGATCTTCAGAGTCCTCCATGGAAAGCTGGAGGATGAGGTCTGTATGGCTGTGAAACTATCAGCGTTCGTTTTGGTTCAGCCGGTGCAACATTTGAAGGAAAACTAATAAAACTGGGGAGAACGTTGACCTTTGACCTTTCATAAACCTACTGAGGAGGGACCCAGCTAAAGACAGACTAATGGTTGTAGTGGACGCTTGCACTCAGTAAGGAATAACAGAACTGCATGAATATATTGAAATGCAGTGTGTCATCATTTCCACAAACACTGGTCGTTTCCAGCTGCAGGTCTTCACTCCTACATTTTAGGAAACATCCATCTGCATCCGTATGTTTCAAGAATAAGTTGTGCACGGTGTTTGAAGGCAGAGCACTGCAGAAACTGTGGTTTGATTTTTATTTTCCACCAAATGAATTGTTTTGTGCAAACATTTGGATGCCATTTGGAATACTTTGTCCTTTGTAGTTGCACGCTTCGTTATTTGCCTGCAGCTGCTAATTATTTTTTTGCAGACCATTCTGCAACATGAAACATATTGTGGCCTAATACATGGTTAGCATGCACATGTGAGGACCTGAAGGCTGACTGTGATCAGAGTTATGACAGAACTGGGTGACGCCATGAGAAAAGAGACATAATTAATTATAGATCGTTGCCCAAAACACAGGAACAAGTGAACTGTGCAGCCTGACAGCGACACATTATAATGACATAAATATATTTTCAAGTTACACTTACTTTACTTTTAGTGTCTAAAACATTTTAGTAAATTAAACTCAGCGCCACACTTTATCACACTCATACCCACGCACATTTATCTCTAATAAAAAGGCTTTGGTAGATTCAGTTATAATCATTAGAGTTCCCTGTTACACATGTTGTAAGTCAGATATAGATTTTAAACAGGCTGGTTTTCCCAGTACAACAGTTACTTACCAGTTGCCTCAGTGAAGTGGGATTTAAGGATCAATAGTTGAGTAAGAAACCAGCAGGATAGTTTGTGTGTGAATGTGTGTGTGGGACAAACAGGGTTTGGGTTTCTCTCCCTTGCGTTGTGTAGCAGCCACACTGTTGTCTTTGTAAAACCCTGAGAGTTTATTGCTGTTTGTCTGATTTCTGCAGTCTCCTGTGCTAAAGACCCAGACAATCACCATCTCAGATGTTACCAATTCTGTAAGAGGAACTGCAGCCTACAAGGACACACCCTTAGTTCACACTGAAACCAAGACCATCACATACGAGTCAGCTCAGGTGAGGTCAATTTGAGACATTTCCCCCTTACAAAAATGTGCATTTTACGAATTATTTTCTCACATTAAACACAAAGTATAGCTTTTTTAAACTTTGCATGCAATGCTACTACACACTGTCTGGTTTTCATAAGCCTGGCCGAAAGTTTTGGCCCTAGTATTAAGGAGGGGTCAACATATTGGCCTCAATACAAGAATTAAATACGGTGTTTGGAAGCAGACTGGTGGGCTGGACTCAAAGGACACCACAGTCACAGTTATTAGCCTGGTACAAACAGACAAAGGTGGTCACGCAGAAGAATAAGCAGTCTTCCTGGGAAAGGCTTTTCACCCACCTTCATAGGCCTTGGGTCGATGCGGCGTGTTTCCACAGCAGATGCTGGGAATACAAACTCAAGCTCTTCCTCTCCACGCCTGGATGGTCACCTCCTAATTACAGAGTAGGCTTTCCCCCTCCTGTTATCCTCAGGTCCAGCAAACCAGCAGTTTCCAACCCAGTGTATTATCAAAACAAATCCACGTAAATCTATTTAAAATGAATCCTCCGTCTGGTAAAATGTAATTATTTTAAAAGCAAAACCGTCCAGGCCAGGTTGAAACTACTTTCTTTTAAAATATCCTTTTCCCTCACTGAAGTCTCAGAGACCCCTTTACTCGTCCTGTACGCGACTCCAGCTGGACTAGAGTGGACTCTCCACTCCCACATGGTGTGGCCTGTATCTCACACAAACACACAAAAGCATGCAATAACTGAAATGCAAAATAATGCCAACTCTACGTTTAGTGGCAGATTTGATCCTACGACACTAGCATGACCTGCTCATTTGTCAATAATTATGTCGGTCATCTGTTAAACACAGGGCTGGGATTCAAAACAGCTGATCAGATCAAACCTGCAGAGCAGTGAAACTGTAAAAGTTCAGTCCTGATACTGTTACCCAACCACATTTTCTAGCTCATGTTGGCGCTGTATCATATATTCTTAATTCAGTTTTGTTTTTATGTCAGCTCTCGGTCGTGTCCTGTGATTGGTCCAGTTTCCAGGAGTGGATTTGCAGTATTCAGCAGCCCCTCATTACAGCCTGAGCGTCTGGTATTTTCCCACTGTCGTGACTGCTGTGAACACTTGTCTGGTTTCCCTCTCAGACACGGTTATTTACCTTTCTTCAGACTGACTCTCCGGTGCAGCACGCTTCTCTCCTGGAATATAATTATCCATTTCTCTGCTTCACCTGGAGAGCTGAGGGACATCTAACCGAATGTTAGTGGGGGTGTCTGTGTATATCTGAGCCTGTGCTGATTACAGAAAATCCAACATAAATTTAACATAAATGTTTAAAATTGAGGGGGCTTAAAGCGATTTCTACTATAGATACTCTATCCTCCAATACACAAACTAACATGACTTTACATTTCCCAGGAAACACTTTGTATTCAATGACTGAAGTCTAGAACCCAAGAACCTCACCAAACGCTGCATTTCCTCCCTGAGACGCTCTGCCAGGCCAGAACTGAACCAGCCTCAGCTGCTGCTTCTTTGTGGATCTCACTGCCTGCAGTTTTGTCTTTTTTAGGTTGATGTGACCGAGTTAGCCATGGATCAACATTTCTTTGCTTGTAGTATGCTTCGGGTGATCAATCATTTGTACTGTTAACTGCTGTTGGTTCAGTTGTGCAAGAAGTTGGTGATACTTCAGAGTTTTCACACCACTGACTGTTACATTGTTGCTTATGTTGTTGGGATGGCCCATCTTGGTGCTTCAGTTTCAAATGCTTTACCAGTTTGCATTTAAAGCCACATTGCTACTGTAAACACTGGAAGCTGCAGCGTCCTTGGTTTTCACCTGGATGTGCACTGTGGACACTGGAACGACACAAATCTAATCAATGCCATTTTCAGCTGGTAGATGTCCCACAGAAAAGAGCTACGATTTGTAGCTTCAAGTTAATAATAACCTTTATTAGAATATCAATACTTTAAAAAAGGAAAACACATTTCACTTTTAACTGTTATTATATATTAACAACGTCTGTAAAACCTTTATGGGTCTGCACACTTTCATCCCTTTTCTGACATAATGAAGTTCGTGTGTGTGTTTAAATGTGTGAGTAATTTCTTGTTTGGTACTTATCTCTCCCACAGCCGGTGGACAGTGTGGCAGAGAGGGAGACGGGAGTGCTGCTGAGTGCCCAGACGATCACTTCTGAGACCATCAGCACCACCACCACCACCCAGATCACCAAGGTCTGGCACACTTCACTCACAGCTTCTCAGGCTGTAGAGATCAGTACAAGATCACTGTGTTGTGATAAATGTCTGCTATTAGTCACTTAAACTACAGATACCACTTTTTTATGTCTGATACCAATATCATAAATTTGGATATCTGCCGATACCGATATGAATCCGATATAGTGTTTTTTTAATCAATAAAACTGTTTTTTATAAATATCTTGCTGCATTTTGTATAAGTTCATACTCGAGTTTAAATAAACAACAACACTAAAGCTATTCTGTTATACCTGTATGTAAAAAACACACTGCACCCAAAATATTTCATAGTTCAGCAAAACTGATCAATCTAATGAACTTAAACCTGCTCCATCCTCCCTATTCTGGTATTTTAAAGATAACTTAGCAGAAATATTAAGCAACATAACTAATAGGGCTGCAAACTCCCAGCAAATAAATAAAAAAATAGGGAACCACCCCCCCACCCCCACCTCATGATGCTTAATCGACGTAATCAAATTTAATTTGATGCACATGTAAAAAAAATGCACAGAAATAAATTATTTTTCCACAATAATTAAACAGATTCAACATCTTTCTTCAACAGAACTGCAGACTGCACAGATGGTTCCCAAAGGAAAAAGTACTACAGCTTACTAGGGTATATTAGACTTAACAGTTACTATATACAGTAATGGACTTCTATACATTTACATCAGATTAAAACTTTGGGTGTAAGATTCAGATAATTATTTATTAAAAGCTCGACATTTTAAATGAGAATAAGAAAGAAAAGTATGTCTTTGTGCCCCCTTTTCCCTGTTCATGCCCTATCGGGCCCCCTGGCTACACTTTGCTAGCTCCGCCCCTGCACAGTTACGTCAGCTGTAGAAAAAGATCCTGGTGTAGAAATAATATTAAATAAATTCTAACAACAGCTGATCAAGCTTAAACGTGCTGCTGTTGTTCAGCCGCTGGTTTCCTCTTTCTGGTGCAAAGTGAGACAAAAACAAAGAAGAGAGACGATCAGCTGATCATTGATCAGTTTATGATTGAAGCAGGAGAGAGAGAGAGAGAGAGAGAGAGAGAGAGGCAGTCGCTCCATATATCGGTTGTTAAGCTTAACGCGGGAATGCTTTACAAACATTCAGAGATGAACTTACACACTTGCTTTACTTCTCTCTGGGAAAACTTCCTCGGAGATGAAATGCTGGTTTGGTAGCGACGCTACAAACACACACAGCCGCTCTATCACGTGACCACACTGCTGCAACGTGCTACGGTTATGAGCCGAGTTACGCCGTGTCGCAGGTTCTTTGTCAGGTGCTTTTTTTGATATTTAATGGATCGGATTACATTTTTTATTTCTCTCTGATATCTGATCCAGTAATTTACGTCAGTATCAGACAGATACCGATACGTCATATCAGATCGGTCCATCTCTGACTTAAACCAGCTGTCTTGAAACACAGGCTGTGTTTGAGTGACAGACGTGGAGCATCCCACTGAAGGGGAGAAAAGTTGCCCGATACAAACTCTGAATGCTGCTGATCTAATATAGGCAACAAAAGGACTTTGTTACAGTCAGATCATCAGTTGTTTCAGGGTAACGATAACTGGCACATCACTTCAGATGATTCAGTCAGGTACATTTTGTGATCAGCTGTTGGATCAGTGTCTAATCGAACAGCAGTGTTGTGAAGGTTACTTTTAAAATGTATTCCATTACAGATTACAGATTACATGCCCCAAAATGTATTCTGTAACGTATTCTGTTACGTTACTCAATGAGAGTAACGTATTCTGAATACTTTGGATTACTTAATATATTATCATGCTGTTTACAACTACATGAATGTACTATTGCTGTGATTTATTACTGTTACTGAAGGTCGGCGGCTCCGAACCGTAGTAAAGGGACCTCTGGCTAATACGGTGGGTTCTGTGTCGGGCTCGTAGCTGAAAACTAGCTTTACTTTGTTGTCTGGGTCAACTTTGCTAGCAGAGACAGAGAGAGGCGTTGAAAGGCTGCTCCAACAGAACTTATTGTTTCAGAGGAAAACACGAACACGGTGTACAGTCGAGTCTTAATAGCTTACTTACAGCTGGGCTCGTCAGGCACTCTTCTTGGCTGCAGTGGTTATTATTATATTTACATGCTTCCAGCTCCCGTTTCTGCTCGATGACAGCTCGTACTTTTCCTTTTTCTCCCTCCCTCGCTCACAGACACATAACGGGTATGGCAGTCCGTTCTCCCTGCAGCACGGACTACACTGCCCATGATGCTACATTCTTTAGAGCTATACCTGTAGCATTCTGCCTGTTAGCTTAGCACAACAACAACAGGCGCTCTCTCACCCAGGAAACACGCAGAGAGAGAGCGTCACCCTGTAACCATGGCAACCGTAACGCTGCCTGGAACAACAGAACGTAGCTGTCAAACAAAACCCAAACAGTCCTGACCCGCCACAATATGAAACAGGGAAGTACCGCCGTGTAATCCATTTATTTCAACAAAGTAACTGTATTCTAAATACCACCTTTTTAAACGGTAACTGTAACAGAATACAGTTACTCATATTTTGTATTTTAAATACGTAACGGCGGTACATGTACTCTGTTACTCCCCAACACTGTCGAACAGTCACATAACTCTGTCTCCTCCCGGCCATCAGACTTCTGCTCCGAGCCTCTGAGCTCTCACAGTCTCCATCAGAAACAGTTCAATCTTATGTGAAAGACATGCTCTCCTACATCTGCTTCATTCAGCTGACATACTGATGCTGATACGTTTGATATACTGTTTCCATACTCTTATACTGTTACTGTTACCTGCTAATGTTGAAATGAACTGTGTCTGTAGAAGTTTCCACTCAGTAAGTGGCATCTTCTGGCCTCACGCTGGTGAATGTGGTGTGAGGTCCTCAGGATTTAAGAGGATACACAGTCACTGTCATTTCACTCACGTCAGTTCTGTTCAGAGGAAAAATAAAGACAGAGGGAGGATTCAGACTTTTGTGTCACATCTCTGTTACAGACGGTGAAAGGAGGGATCTCTGAGACTCGCATTGAAAAGAGAATCGTCATCACTGGGGACACAGAAATAGATCATGACAAGGTAAATTCAGATTCATCATGGAGCATTTCTCACTGCTGCTCATGTTTTCCTTAAAGGTCTAGCGTTGTGTTAGCTCGTACGCTGATTTACAGGAAACGCACCACATAAGTGAGCCTGGGATTAAGTGCAGGCCCAGATTAACCCCACAGAGCAGTATGTCCAGTAAACATATGCTACATGAAAGTCATGCTCGTTACTTGCGGTGCGTGTTGTGCAGGTCATTTAGGAGTGTGGTGTTTACTCTGCAGGCTTTGGCCCAGGCCATCAAAGAGGCGAAGGAGCAGCACCCAGATATGTCTGTCACCAAAGTGGTCGTGCATCAGGAGACGGAGATCACCCCGGAGTAAGACGGATCCTGTGGAAGGCAAGTGAAACATCTGGATTTCATCTGTCCCCCCAGTATCCACGGGTCTGACTGAAAACCACTTGAAGATCATATTGAGTGTAATTATAATTGTGACGAGGATACATGAAGATGTTGAAAAAGTTTAAACTTAACCAAGAATTCAGACTCAAACCTCCCAACCACCGAACCACTAACCAGCATAAATTAGGAAACAGCAGTCGTGCCACTGTTCCAGTTTACAGTAACAGCCACCAAAACTAACTTATTTACAGGAAAAGCTGTGATGGAGACGAACTACATCACCAAACTGTTTTAAATATAAGATGATACGTACTGATAGAAACCGACTGAACTGAGTCATGGAGACATGGAGATGTTTATGACACAGATCAGTAATGAAATGAAAACCTGCAGAAGTATCTCAGGTGTTTGCATGAACGTGAAACGTGGTACTTCCTCAGTGTAAGGTGCCCATGTGGTTTTAATTGTTGCCTTGGATACGTGATGTTAAAGGGTCCAGCCTGGGAATCTGATGCTGTTGAGCTGGTTGGCAGGCTGGTATGTACACAGCCCAGCCTACCTCCCAGTTTGTCTGAACATGTGAGCAGGGCTGGGAGGGCTGGGTGGGCTGGGAGGGCTGGGAGGGCTGCGTGGGCTGCAGATTATTGAAGCCCTCAGTGCTGTCTCACAGGAAGATGAGGAAGGCACGATGCCAACTAAAGCTACCAAAGTGGTGAAAGGAACAATAATGATAGTTTTGTAAAACACTTTGTTTCACGTTCCAGAGAATAAAAACCATCAGAGATTTTTGTTGGTTTGTTAACAAACTCAGCAGCATCACTGAGTGAAGGTCAGCAGAGCTAAGAGACAGAGGCTGGTGAATCTAACAGCTTCCTCAAAGAGCTGCGTCGTGTACGAGCACATGGGTCCTTAAACACGTTCATCAGCGTGTTTACTGTGGAGTCAATGAGTCACATGATCCTTACTCAGTATCCCAGCAACACAGAAACTATACGACAGGATATGAGCTGTAAATGTTTGATGGTCAGTTTCACGACTTTTTAATGAATTGTACAATAAAACATTATTATTATTCTTTTTCCATAAAATAATGTTTTATTATAATGGCCAATAAATATGAATTATAAAGTATTTAAAATAAACTATTAACAATAAATGAATCTGTAGTTCAGCCGAGGACAGAAATAACAATCAAATAAATAAACTCAGTAAAGACTGTGTAATGTTTTAAAATCTTTAGAAAGCACGGATGAACAAAGTGACTCAGAGTGCAGATCTGCAGTAGCAGGTGCTTTTTGTCTGGGACCAAAGAAACTTGTGTTTCCAGTTTGACTCGAGGTGAAATGCTTCATAGAAATAAGTGCTGCTCTTTAAGACTAACGTCGTGTCATACAATTCAAATTACATTACGTACATATTTAAATTCTCATGTTCTCTGTAATATTTCTTGCTTCATTTTCTTCTTTGCTGTTGGGGCCTTTCCCTTTGTGCTCAGATGACCGTCTTGTGATCAAAGTGCAGATATTTTCATGGTAAACGCCACTAAATATTCTTTTATTCTTTCTTTACCTCCTGTCATCTTTCCTCAAACTTCGGCCCTCTCAGCTACCCCCCACTCCACCCCATTCCTCCTCGTATCTCCATCACACCATTTTACCTCAGCGCACCCAGCAACCATCAACGGGAACCACCAGACCTCATCAGAGCGAACGAGCTTCAACAAATGAACTTGACTCCACGAGTGTGAAGTTTGGCCTGAAGGAGACAGAGTCACCAGAAAATTCCCAAGAACCCTGCCAGTATTCCCCACAATCCCCCTCTTGTTCCATTTACTGCCAAAAGAGCAGCTGCTGGATGGATGAAAAATCATCTTTTTTTAAATATGAAAAAGAAATTAAAGAATAGCATTTGTGGATTTCTTCCTCTCCAATTTGTGTGGAGATTTTAAGACAAAATCAAGGGCATTTGGTCTTTTACTCTTGATATATTGGTAATTTATTTTTCTACAGCTTTTCTTACCATCAGAATTGGTTACCAGTAACTTGAAAATCAAGTATTTTGTAACAGCATCGACAAAGGGATTGTGGGTGATGTCACTTGGGATTGTACACTTTGGGACTCGCAGGATCCCTCTCAAATTTTAGTGCAAGTTTGGTGTCATTTCTTGTACAGTAAATATTTTATTTTCCCTCTCGACGTAAAAATAATATTTTTTCAATTTGTGTATAGGAAAAGATTGATTGTATCAAACTAACGTGCGGGAATCCTTTCATCTGACAGTTCTGGCGTTTGTTCAGTGACACCTTTTGATTGTTGTGTTTTTGTGCTCGTGTTACCAAACAGGGCTTCATCAGAGATCGTAGTGCACTGACTTTTATTTATCTCCACCTTTGTGCGTTTTGTGTTTTAGATGATTTTATATTGACAACGTTCCCCACATTTCTGCATAACGTTTCTAATCTCCCTCACAGTGGGCAGTGTGTGCACTTAGCGCTGCTTTAAAGACATCTGTGAAATATTGAGGTCGGTAAAGAGCAAAACTTCAGCGTCTGTATATTTAGACTTTATTATATAAAATCTATTGCATCACATTAAAATAATAGAAATGGTTGACATATCTGACACTTAATAAAACGGTAAATTGGGATAATTTTCTGTTATATTTCAAAGAACAACACAGATTATCAGCTCATTATAATGGAACAACAGAATGTGGTGAAATTACACCAGTAAGGGGAAAAGACACAGAGAGAAGTCAAAGGAGCTTGCAAAGAAAAGCGTCTGGACTTCTTTAAGTTGCTTGAAGACGTTTCACCTTCATCCGAGAAGCTTCTTCAGTTCTAAGGTCAAATGGTGGAGAGTCCCAGATATAAACCTAGTGGGAGTTTCCCCCCACAGAGGGACAAAAGGACCCCCTGATGATCCTCTAATCGCCTGAGCCAAGGTCTGAAACTGGGTGTGGGTCACAATCAGCCAGAGTTTCAGGTGAGTTCATTGTGAAACCTGGCCCCACCTTATCATGTGATTTCCTGAGGTCAGATGGCCCAGGGTGTGAGTGGATCATCAGGGGGTCCTTTTGTCCCTCTGTGGGGGGAAACTCCCACTAGGGTTATATCTGGGACTCTCCACCATTTGACCTTAGAACTGAAGAAGCTTCTTGGATGAAGGTGAAACGTCTTCAAGCAACTTAAAGAAGTCCAGACGCTTTTCTTTGCAAGCTCCTTTGACTACGATGACCTGGATGACTGAGAACCTTCACAGAGACACAGAGAGAAGAAACTCGACATGTAATAAAGAAACGAGATGAGATGAGATGATTCATCATCAGCAGTGATGATGAATTCTTCTCACACTGTGTAACTTCCAAAAGTCTGCAATAATATTTGAACAGTATGATTATGACGTGTTCTTCTTGGAGGACGAAGCCGACCACGCCTGTACACACCGCCCACTGAAACACAGAGTCACACTGCCACAGACGTTTGGGTCACTTTTTGAAAAAGATTTTTGTTTACATCGAACATAAAATGACAACAAATAATAAAGTGGGTACACTAACACAGCCTTAGCCTTTATAACTGGGAGCCCAGCTCACCCTGAACACGGTTCAACGGCATAAACGTCCTTTTTACGGCTCGCATTCATTTGTATCATCCAGTGAGTTTTTAACCTTAAAATGTCCGGCATCAAATGAATGAAATACAGTCGATATTTTTACAGTTTAAAGAACATTTCAGCGAGACTTTAGGCGTTTAGCACCAGTGCACACTTTGCACTTTATCTTCAAACACTTTTAGTTACAAGATGCCCTTTAAAATCCTCTCCAGTGTTTGTTGTTCTCACTCCTCCTCCTCTGTGTCAGCAGTCCACATCTTATTTTCTATGTATGTTTTCTTAGATGTAACCCTCACACGATCACCACTCAAACACATGTAAAAAGCACCAAAATAAACACTGTTGTGGTCATTGTTGACATTCTCCTCTTGCAGTGTGTTTGTAGCAGCGTCGTGCTTCCTGATGCTTTTGCATACATATAAGGTCAGTTCACACGAAATATCGATATGTAGTCAAAGCATTATTACCAAATTAACTAATAAAATATGCACCATGTTCAAAAACTCCTAAGGCTTTAGAGATACGTAATCGTTTTGCTGATTTAAATATTTGAATCACCCTGTAGACAGTTAACCATGTAAAACTCTGTCATTTTAAATCTTTCTTATTATTATTTCTATTAAGAGTAATTGATTATGCTTTGTTAATCAATTTGTAGCTTTATTTCTGCGCTGTGCAGAGCAAACAGCTTGTTCTGGCTCTGACATCTGTAGAACTTACCTGACGCCACAGATTCTTAGATGACTTTTTAAATGCAGCAATTAAATGTTTACATATTAAATTCATTAAAAAAATGGATTAGTAAAATTATTTTATTTTCTAAAATTAAAAAAGGCCCCAGTTCTATTTATATTATATATAATTATTATATATATTATATATTATTTATAGTGCTGTAGTAGATTTTTAGATCATATTAATGTGGAAAATCTCCTTGTGGGCTGTAAACATACTTTGAAATAGTGTAACTATTAATAATTATGCTGCACACAAAACATTTATGTAACTTTAAATCAGTCACAGGTGACACAAAGTGCTGAACATGGGAAAGAAATAGACAATTATTTTGGAAATCATGCTCTTCAATGAAACAGTTTAACTGAGCAGAAACAATTTTCTCTAAATATCTTTCAAAGAAATTGCAGCTTGGAGAGGAGCCCTGTTTTTAGTTTTTGACGTCAGTTTAAGTTTTTTAATTAAAGGTTGCATATTTGCATGTTTAAAATTCACAGGAACCACATTCAAAGACAGACTGATGTTGATAATGGAGACAGTCAGCCGACCTATAATCTCTTCAAAACCTCTTTCAAAAAAAGTAGAGGGGCATCGTGGAGAAACCTGAAGGTGAAGCGAATCACATTCACTAAAACTGACAGTCATGGGCTCAAGCTGTTTGAGAACAGCAGAAAAAGGGACGGAGACAGAGTCCTGATGCATGCTCACTCATCCAGGCAAGGAAATCCCAAAAGTTTATATTCTCTTCATCTGGAGGTTTTCAATGGGAGAAACGTTTCGTCATCATCAGGTGACTTCTTCAGTCTCAGCTGACTGCAGGTTTCCAACCTTACAAACAGGACATCTGCATAATGACTGAAACCAGCAGCACTGAAGGAACAATGGGCTGGATTTATACATCGGGGAAACCAAACAACCTCTGGCTGAGAGGATGGCACAACACAGAAGAGCCACCTCGTCAGGCCAGGACTCTGCAGTCTGTTCACACCTACAGGCCAGTGGACACTCTTTCAATGATGAGGATGTAACATCCTGGACAGGGAGGAACGCTGGTTTGAGGGCGGAGTCAAGGAGGCCATTTACGTGAAAAGGGAGAGACCATCTCTGAATGGAGGAGGGGCCTAAGGGTCCATCTGTCACCATCTTACATGCTGTGATTGCAGCCATTCAACTCTCTGTGAATGATCTCTGCTCTGCTACAGCCCGATGTCCCCAGCAGGTCCCTGAGGTCATCCAATCAGGGCTTACTTGCTATAAAAAAGACTAAGATGAGAAATAAGGGTGAGCTTTTGCCACTGTGGAACGTTGTGGAACTTTCTCCCCCAAACCTGTAAAACTGTGGACTCAGTAGTTGTTTTTAAAAACAACTCAAAACTCACATTTTTAAAACCGCTTTTGATTAATTTTTGCCTGTTTTATATCGTCTGTTTGGCCTTTTATTATTTGTTATCTTATGTGCAGCACTTTGTGACTCTAGAAAGGTGCTATATAAATAAAATTGTATTTATTTATTTATTTAATGGGACTCATGGCCATTGATCAGTGGTCTGTGATCAGTGGTCTTTGATCAGTAGTCATGACCTTCCAGCCCATTGTTCCTTCAGTGGTTTCAGTCATTGTGCAAATGTCCTGTTGATAAGATTGAAACCTGCAGTCAGCTGAGACTGAAGACGTCACCTGATGATGAAACGTTTCTCCCACAAACGCTACGTCCAGATGAACAGAATCAACCTTTTTGGGACCGAGACAGAAGGATCTGAAACGAGCTGAAATGAAAGCCGTTGTGGTGTTACCAACAAGTTTCATGTTATCAATGAAACATGCAGAGATTTATTGCAAACGTCAGATGCAGCTCACAGACTCTGAGACTTCAGGAACATTAGGACATTAGGAACACATGTGTAAATAGCACATGTGGGTTTATGACAGCTGGATGAAACAGTGAAGCAGTGATAATTGTTCTTTCCCAGATTTTAAGTGTCCCTAAGAGGGTCCTGGACCCCCTGATGATCCTCCACCTAATCACATGAGCCAAGGTGTGAAAACAGGTGCAGGTCACATTCAGCCAGGGTGTGAAAACAGGTGCAGGTCACATTCAGCCAGGGTGTGAAAATAGGTGCAGGTCACAATCAGCCAAGGTGTGGAAACAGGTGTAGGTCACATTCAGCCAGAGTGTGAAAACAGGTGTAGGTCACAATCAGCCAGGGTGTGGAAACAGGTGTAGGTCACAATCAGCCAAGGTGTGGAAACAGGTGTAGGTCACAATCAGCCAAGGTGTGGAAACAGGTGTAGGTCACAATCAGCCAAGGTGTGGAAACAGGTGTAGGTCACATTCAGCCAGAGTGTGAAAACAGGTGTAGGTCACAATCAGCCAGGGTGTGGAAACAGGTGTAGGTCACAATCAGCCAGGGTGTGGAAACAGGTGTAGGTCACAATCAGCCAGGATGTTGGGTGAACTCATTGTGAAACCTAGCCACACCCTATCATGTGACTTACTGAGGTCAGATGATGCAGGATGTGCGTGGGCGTTAAGGCGTCTAGATTATAGATGGCAGACAGTTGCTGTGGTAAGCCCCGCCCTCCTTTCAAAGATGGCCGTTCACAGTGGATGCTTCTTTCACTCCTCTTTCAAACCATCTGTCTTCTCTGTACAAAATGTGAACACTGGCATCCTGAGAGAGTGACCTTTGACCTTTACATGTGTTTATGAAGTGGCTGTTTGGTGTGAGAAGACTCTCCTGAGTTTCTCTGATAAACCTGCTCAGGGCCGTGCAGAGAGGTTTAAAGGGGCGGGTGCTCAAAGTTAAAAAGGGGCACATTGAACCAGGCTGAATAACAACAACACACATTCATCAAGAATCTAATATGGGAAGAGCAGGGCTGTGTTGATCTGAGACTGTAGACATTAAAAAGTCCATAGGAGAGATGGTAGCTGATTAAACAAGTGTCATGAGATAATAACAAAATGCAAAGATTGGTGACGGCGCTTGGAACCATAAGGCAACAAAAAAACTGTGAGAAATAATTTAGGCTCTGCCTGTGAATCACTCTTTGCTTCTCTTCTTCCTTCCATCCCATCATCTCATATATCACTCTCCACTTGCTGTCTATCTGAGAACAAGGCACAACTTGCTATTGCAATAAACTATAATCTAATTATCCACACTTAACAACTCTTGCACTTAATCTATAATAAAATGATGACAGAAAAATGTTATAGCACTGCCTTTAGTAGCCTCACACAGCTCCTACTGTTTCCTCCTCATGTCCTTACCAGCCATGTCTGGACAATGTTATATCATGAGTAATAATTTAAAAAAATCCATCTAAATAAAACACACACATGCACGCACACACAGTGACATTTTAGACCTTCTTCAGAATACTGTATATACTATGGGCATCACGGTGCTGATCCAGAATCCTTACATTATTATTTATTACTAGAGCTACAATAATAAAGCAATGAGGAGGGGGAAGTAATAAATATGAAATTATGTATTTATGATGATTCCATTTGTTTCACTATCCACTCTGTGCAGAGCAAAGCTTATTACATTTTTAAACTGTAGAGATACAATCATTTTACTGCTGTAAAATCCAAATTTTGTCTTATTTAAAATATGAATCTAATATAATCTGCTTCTTAATGTATGTTCTTTAAAATACAGCGTGTGTTTTTTAATATATTATAATTATAATAATGCATAATTATGTGGACATGCATATTAGATCGTTTTTAGTGAAATATAATCCCTCCAGAAAGGCAGGAAAAGCCCGGAAACTTACTTTAAAACTAAATATGTTCCCTAAAACGGTGACAGAGCTACAGACCCATGACAGCCTTACACAGGTAGCCAGCAGCTACTTGTGCAGTTAATAAAAGGACAGGTAATGTTTGTCGCGTTGTTGCACACACAGCACGCTCGTTTGTTTCAAACTTACCAACGTGTACGTAATAAGCTAATACTCCTGTGTGCTATACACTACAGTGTACGCTGTACACCTACTTACTGGTTTTGTCGCATCAGCCTGTGTCTCTGAGTTAACTTGTGTTTCTCCTGCAGCTCCGGACCGCAAAAAATGCGCGTGCTCTTTGTGAGCTCGTTCCCGGCTCGTAACCAGCGCGTTCTGCCGTCAAGAGCGATCATTGGTTAAATGTGATCATGTGACTGATGCAAGCCAGATCCTTTTATTTAGCAAAACTGTGATTAATAGTTAAATATTATTGTTGAGGGGCACAGACAGGACTCCGCACGCACACACACATAAAAAAAAAAAAAAAAAAAAAAAATGTTTTTAAAAAGTTGCCTCAACAAAAGGGCACTTTGGGCACCCATCAGGAAAGGGGCGGGTGCTCAAGCCCCTCTAGCCCCCCCCCCTCTGCACGTGCCTGAACCTGCTACATCAGGGACGATGATGTTGTTCGGGTTTTCCTTCTGTTTCTCCCTAATCGGTGTCTGACCTTGTTTACGATCTGATTAAGTTAACCACGTGTTTTAAGAGCTTTCTTTACATGTGTGCGTTCTTTTTCTTTCCCTTCTGCTTCAGAGGGAACGTTTTATGCTCGGTGTTGCAAGGTGTAGTTTTTCGAAACACAGGCCTTGTTCCTCTTTCTTCTACACGATCGCTCAGTTTGTTTTCTATCATTCATTGCATCCTTGTATGTCGACCTCTGCATTGATACAGAGCCCCTATCAGCCCAGTGCCAGCTTGTGCAGTAAAGACTTCATTATGTGGAATCTACAGATACTGTAAGTACTGCAGGGTCTGCGTCCACAGGGTTCAGTGCGAATCAGTTTGATGGAAACGAATCTGTCAAACACACACAGAGCTGTTAGGTCTGTGCCCCTGAGTGATTCCTGTTTTTAAATTATTTTTTGTAATGATTAAAGTTTCAATTCATCAGCTTTGTTGCTGAAAGCTCCGAGCCAACTCCAGAGTTCATTAACTGTTTTCCAGGTCATTACACTGATAATATGAAAGTCTTAGTACTGCTAGATGTTCTGTCAGACGTATCAGGGAAGCAATGCAACCGAGAAAAACATTCAGAAGATAAAGGAGATGTAAGTAAGACACATGTCAGAAACAAAAACACATCATTGGTCCCACTTCTTTAGTTGAATCTATGAAAAGGAACATGAACTGTAACACAGCTTCACAGTCGTATAGCAGTAACAGTAAAAAGTTGAATCCCAAAAACGTGATATATATCATAGTGTGGAGGACAAAAGAACTGACAGGCCTCAAACACCTATAATAAGTTTAAACAGGAGAACTGGAGATGGTGCGTCTGACTTCTGTTGACCTGATCAGAAATGGTCTCAGTGGAGTCAAGAACCACGTTAAAGAAAGTTCAGCAGGGAGAAAAGGCTGATGTACGCACTACAGTGAGCTACAGCCATCAGTACAATGGGAGGCTCGTCATGGTTTGGTGCAGCCAGTGTTGGGATCTTGTCAAAATTGAAAAATACAGAAAAATACCAAAAGATTTTAATCCATCATAAAGTCTGAATGGCAAATGGTTATAACTCTTTTCTGCTCTGAGCACTCAGGGCCTCACACAAGTTGCACATTTCACGCTGTTTCTGAACTACTGGAACACAGGAGAGTGACATACAGACTGGGATCAAACCACCAACCTTCCAGTTTATCAGGTGACCTGCTCTGTCACCTGAGCTACAGCAGCTTATTTTTTACCATGACAATGATCCCAAACACACTGCCAGTGCAGTAAAAGTATATCTGGATAGATGGGATTATACAAAATCTACCTCCCAGATATTTCACCCATCATCCAAGAAGATCAGGACAAGCTGAAGAAGGACCAAAGAACCCTCTTGGACGCTGTGGTGCCCTTGCAGTTCATGCAGAGGGTAGCACAGCAAGCAGAGTGCCCAGAAAAGGAAAATGTCATCCAAAGTGCCAAAATCCCTTTGCAAGAAGAGGCCGTTTAAACAAAACAGGTCATGGACAAGTGCACGCAGCACAAATAAAGATTTTGACTTAGAGCTATCTGTGAAGACCATCGCAGTCTCAGATGAGTCTGAGTGTCCCCAGCAAAACATTTGGTCATACACATATTATAAAATATAATAAATAATTCATTTTATTTAATTTTGTATGCTAAATAAGTCATTTCTCTGTTTTTGGTAATAAAACCATGTTTACTCTTTCTGACACTCTCATGTCCTTTCCTAATCTTCCTGCTTTGCCTCCTTTGGCTCTCCTTCCCACTGGCTGTTGTTTTCCAGTGCTCTGATTAAAACTGACATGTTTCCTGGAGCTGTGCTGTTTCGGGTTAGGTTAACGATTGGTGAACAGTATATGTGCTGGTACTTATAAACAGTGCTTTTTATTCTAATGGAGGCCTAAAATGGATTGGCCATGCTAGCTTTCCCATCCTACAGTTATCCCTCGTCTCTATCTGACAGCCTCTGCCAGCACAGGTAATATAGATTCTTATATATCTTTTTTATTTATAAAATTATATATATTTATTTAACCCTCTGGGCTCTGTCCTGGCCATTTGTGGCCACTTCACTTTTCTTTTTTCAACCATTTTCATTGTTAATGCAAATGCAATGAAACTTCCTAAAGGTGTATATTTTTCCAGATTTTTAAATTCAACAACAGCTACTTAATAATATCAATAATATTCACTACACACCAAATTGTTCCTCTTGGCTCTATCGTGGCCATTTTTGGCCAAGCCAGCAATGTTATGTAACATTCCTAGTTTCTAGTAGCGGCCTTTGATGGCTTACCACACTCCAATAGACCAGAAGAATGACACAATTTTGACATAGGTTTGATCTTAAGGATCTAATAGTTTGTGTTTGTGAATGACATTGCAGCACAAACATGTATTTGCAAGATAGACTGGAATAAATAATGACACATCAAACATTACATAGGCTGCAGTGAATTTCTGTTGATGCAGGTTATCGAGCTTTGAGGTTCGCAGTCAAACTTAGCTTTGAAGCACATGTTAAAAGTGCTTTTACTCTTGTATTTATCATAAAAAGAAACCATACCCAAAATATTAAGTCTAAAAAAAACAAAAACCCAATCACAGGACATTTTGCAGAGTTCAAACCTGCAGCTGCAGCTTCAGCGCAAACAACAACAAACACTGTTTATAAACGTGTCCTGGAGTTTATGCAGGTGCAGACAGAGCTACTGCTGTAAGTAAGCCTAACAGCTTCCAGATCATTTATTCTGGCAATATGGCAAGAAGGTCATCACTGCTTCAAGCACTGCCTATATGATCATACTCCAATGCATCCATCGGAGTATGATGTTAGTTAGAAAGCACTAAGAAAATGTGCTTGTGTGAATGGGTGAATGCACAAGTTGTGTAAAGCGCTTTGGGTGCTCAGAAGAGTAGAAAAGTGCTATATAAGAACCAGTCCATTTATCATTTAAACCAGAGTGTGACCCACACCCCACCAACAAAATGAGAAGAAGGTGCAAAAGGCGCACCTCCAGGATTGGAACAGCAGCCCCTCAGGTGTAGAAAGTGTGCCTACAAAAACCACATTAGCTCATTAGCAGCACATCTTGCTTCTAATGAGGATGCACACAGAAGCACACACACTGAAATATAAATTTTGATCATTTCAGTGGTTATTTGGTCACTAACACACCATGTGTGATTTTTCTTTTTGGCCATTCATCCAAAAAAAATAATAAAATAAAATAAAGTAAAAATAAATCATTGTCAAATAAATAAATCAAATAAATGATTGTCATCATTCATATGCTGAAAAAATGTGAACTTTATTGCTATTTCCCCCCCCAAAAAATGTAGTAATAAATAATAATACGTAATCTGACTGGTATTCAAAGGGTATAATTTCTCAATTTAAATTATATTTTGGTTTTTCATGACAAGGACTGGTGCTAATTAAAAAAATCAAGTCAATGAAAGTAGAAGAATGTTTTAATATACAGGGTGGGCCATTTATATGGATTAAAGTCCTGTTTGTGGCACATTGTATATGTGAGGGAGCAAGTTGGTATCTAACCAGATTCTTACTCTGGATGGCATTACCTTGGCCTCCAGTAACACTGTGAGGAACCTTGGAGTCATTTTTGACCAGGACATGTCCTTCAACGCACATATTAAACAAATATGTAAGACTGCGTTCTTCCATTTGCGCAACATCTCTAAAATTAGAAATATCCTGTCTCAGAGTGACGCTGAAAAACTAGTTCATGCATTTATTACTTCCAGGCTGGACTACTGCAATTCATTATTATCAGGATGTCCAAAAAACTCACTGAAAAGCCTTCAGTTAATCCAAAATGCTGCAGCAAGAGTCCTGACAGGGACTAGAAAGAGAGAGCAGATTTCTCCTGTTTTGGCTTCCTGTTAAATCCAGAATTGAATTCAAAATCCTGCTCCTCACATACAAGGTCTTAAATAATCAGGCCCCATCTTATCTTAATGACCTTGTAGTACCATATCACCCTATTAGAGCACTTCGCTCTCGCTCTGCAGGCCTACTTGTTGTTCCTAGAGTATTTAAAAGTAGAATGGGAGGCAGAGCCTTCAGTTTTCAGGCCCCTCTTCTGTGGAACCAGCTTCCAGTTTGGATTCAGGAGACAGACACTATCTCTACTTTCAAGATTAGGCTTAAAACTTTCCTTTTTGCTAAAGCATATAGTTAGGGCTGGACCAGGTGACCCTGAATCCTCCCTTAGTTATGCTGCAATAGATGTAGGCTGCCGGGGGATTCCCATGATGCATTGAGTTTTTCCTTTCCAGTCATCTTTCTCACTCACTATGTGTTAACAGACCTCTCTGTATTGAATCATATCTGTTATTAATCTCTGTCTCTCTTCCACAGCATGTCTTTATCCTGTCTTCCTTCTCTCACCCCAACCGGTCGCAGCAGATGGCCGCCCCTCCCTGAGCCTGGTTCTGCCGGAGGTTTCTTCCTGTTAAAAGGGAGTTTTTCCTTCCCACTGTCGCCAAAGTGCTTGCTCATAGGGGGTCATATGATTGTTGGGCTTTTCTCTGTATCTATGAAGCGCCTTGAGGCGACATTTGTTGTGATTTGGCGCTATATAAATAAAATTGAATTGAATTGAATTGAATTCAAACTCCTCAAGATGGGTGGTGACCATGGTGGCCATTTAGAAGTCGGCCATCTTGGATACAACTTTTGTTTTTCCAATAGGAAGAGGGCCATGTGACACATCAAACTTATTGGTAATGTCACAAGAAAAACAATGGTGTGCTTGGTTTCAACGTAACTTTATTCTTTCATGAGTTATTCACAAGTTTCTGACCACTTATAAAATGTGTTCAATGTGCTGTCCATTGTGTTGGATTGTCAATGCAACCCTCTTCTCCCACTCTTCACACACTGATAGCAACACCGCAGGAGAAATGCCAGCACAGGCATCCAGTATCCGTAGTTTCAGGTGCTGCACATCTCGTATCTTCACACCATAGACAATTGCCTTCAGATGACCCCAAAGATAAAAGTCTAAGGGGGTCAGATCGGGAGACCTTGGGGGCCATTCAACTGGCCCACGACGACCAATCCACTTTCCAGGAAACTGTTCATCTAGGAATGCTCGGAGCTGCACCCATAATGTGGTGGTGCACCATCTTGCTGGAAAAACTCAGGGACCGTGCCAGCTTCAGTGCATAAAGAGGGAAACACATCATCATGTAGCAATTTCAAATATCTAGTGGCCTTGAGGTTTCCACTGATGAAGAATGGACCCACTATCGTTGTACCCCATAAACCACACCAAACCATCACTTTTGTTGTTCCAACAGTCTTGGAGGGATCCATCCAATGTGGGTTAGTGTCAGACCAATAGTGGTGGTTTTGTTTGTTAACTTCACCATTCACATAAAAGTTTGCCTCATCACTGAACAAAATCTTCTGCGTGAACTGAGGTTCCTGTTCCAATTTTTGTTTTGCCCATTCTGCAAATTCTGTGCTGATCTGGGTCATCCTCGTTGAGATGCTGCAGTAGCTGGAGTTTGTAAGGGTGCCATTTGTGAGTAGCTAATATCCGCCGAAGGGATGTTCGACTAATGCCACTCTCCAGTGACATGTGGCGAGTGCTACGCTGTGGGCTCTTGCTGAATGAAGCTAGGACAGCCACTGATGTTTCTTCATTACTGACAGTTTTCTTGCGTCCACATTTTGGCAAATCCAACACTGAACCAGTTTCACGAAACTTAGCAAGCAGTTTGCTAACTGTAGCATGGGAGATGGGTGGTCTCGTAGGGTGTCTTGCATTGAAATCTGCTGCAGTGACCCGGTTACTGCGTTCACCAGATATCAACATGATTTCGCTCCTCACGTGTTAACCTCTTCGACATGTCAATGGCTGTGAACAAAGAGAAACTTGTAAATAACTCATGAAAGAATAAAGTTACTGTCACGACCTGCAGGATCAGCAAGGTGCCGATCAGAATCTCTCCACTCCTAGCCCTCCTTCTCTTCTCCTTTTCCCTCTCTCTCCGCCTCTCTCCTTCTCTCCCCTGTTTTGCAGGGGCGGAACTCATGGCGGCTTCACGCCCTCGGTCCACGCCTTCCTAGATTGGGAACACCTGGGCCTCATTAGAACAGCTGGTATATTAGAAGGAGGAGATCAGCTGTTCAACGCTGGATTGTTGTGAAGGCTCCAGTCAGTACACATCTAGCTCAAGTTTCCTGTGCCTCCGTCTCAGAGACTTAACGAGTGTTTCTTTGTTCCTAGATTCCCCGGACCCGTCCCCATGTTTCCCCGTGTGGAGAGTGGAAGGAGTGACTGGTCGCTAGCCAAGAAGAGAGAGGTTGAACTGAGCGCGTGTGTGATTTCCCCATTTTCCCTGGAGCCCTGGGGCCCTGCCCCTCACGTCTTGTATATAGCACTAACCCCGCACTGTCTCTACTCGCTGTTTAAACGCTACTCAGGAGTCCTGCGAGTGGATCCTCTAAGCAACCCGTGACAGTTACGTTGAAACCAAGCACACCATTGTTTTTCTTGTGACATTACCAATAAGTTTGATGTGTCACATGACCCTCTTCCTATTGAAAAAACAAAAGTTGTATCCAAGATGGCCGACTTCTAAATGGCCACCATGGTCACCACCCATCTTGAGGAGTTTTCCCCTCACATATACTAATGTGCCACAAACAGGACTTTAATATCACCAACCATTCCCCTGTTATTACACTGTATCCATAGAAATGGCCCACCCTGTTCACGTTTGAGAAACATCGTCATGAATTCCCTCTGACTTTGGCTGTTTTGCTTCCACCACGATAAAATCACACTTCCTGTTCTCTCAGTGTACTTCAAGAACAGTTTCTCAAATCTCTGTTTTCTGCATTATTCACGTGCTTATTACCCACCAGTATACCTTTGTGTACAGCGCTGCCAGCCACTGTTTTTGTGTGTGTGTGTTTTTAACTGACTTCCGAGCAGAAAGCCTCATTTCTGCTGTTCAATATCAAAGAAATTTAAACTTTTTAATATTATGCCAAATTGCAAAACACTTAGCTGTGTCTCTAATAAAACCCCTGTAACTTTGCTCTGCTTCATTTCAGCAGCATCAGGTAATGTTCAAATGTTGAGTCATGGTTTTTTTATAAAAAGCCAGGCCAGGAAAATCTGCTTCATGTTTTATCCTCAGTTACTTTGACACAAAGGCCTCTGCTGTGATACTCACACCTCAGCTGAAGTCTCACAGTGTCAGTACTGATAAATAATCACAATTATAACATTTCTGACTGCCTGAGTTAATACTGAATCGAATCCCAAAAAGGTGATTCATCTGGACGTTTTCAGTGGGAGAAACATTTCGTCACTCGTCACTCGGTGGCTTCTTCAGTCTCAGTTGACGACAGGTTTCCCCAATCATATAAACAGGACATTTGCATAATGACTAAAACTAGATGAACCAGATCCAGATTAACTTTTTGGATTTACTTACCTGGATGATTGAGAATGCATCAAGACATTGAATCAAATCGTGAATCGGAATTGAATCGATTCTAGAAATCAGTGATGATACCCAGCCCTAATGTGATACGACCAGTCCGTGGGCCATTCTCACCCTTCTTGTGGTTGGCCTGGCAATTTCCTGTCGAACTGGGCCATCCATATCCAGCAACGAGCAGTGGGGATTTTGGAAGGATGCATGTGAGCACATCTGTAGTGGGTCCATACGCTGTCTGCATAGAAAAGCAGCAGAATCGTGGGACCATAAATTCTGCATTAGCTTGAGTAGTGAAAATCAGAATCAGAATACTTTATTAACCCAAAAGGAAATTATGGGTTACAGCAGGCAGCACGCTAATGGCGCATGTGCACTTACAAAGGAACCTTCTGACCAAACACAAACATCACATTGGGAAGACGTGTCAGAGAGGTAGGCTGATAGGAAAAGACAACGAAAATACATAACATGAGGTGAGAGGAGGAGAAAAAAACTCCACTCAGACTGAGCTCCTAGTGGGAGAACAGTTTGATAACAGAAAAACACCTCAGCACAAAAAGCACATGACTATCAATACATCATAGAAACACAAGACAAGCAACAGGGGCGGGTAAAGGGTGAGAGAGCCGGTGTAGACAGCGCATCCTGCAGCGTGTCTGCGCTGGTCCAGTCAACCGCCATCTTCCCCGGGAGGGCACAAGCATCGAAGGCGTTTGGAAAGGGAGGGGGGATGAGTGTGTGCGTGTGTGAGTTCAGCTGAGACAGTGTCCTTCGCCCTGCCAGGCTAAGCAAACAGAAGTTAATGCTAATGTCAATTTATTCCTTCAGAAAAATACACAATGTGAAGCGTTTGTCATGCAACTGTAAAAGATGCTAAAAGATCTGTTTCTGCCCAAATACTGAATCAGCCACTGAAATATTCCACATGCCAACCTGAGACCAAGTGGTGCCTTGTTTTGTTTTGTTTTTGCTCATTTGTATTTCCTGTTGTTTCATTGATTTATGGTAGCGCTGAGCTGACAGTAACTGTCCTCGCAGGTCTGCTGGGTCTAAAACTACTTCTGAACTTCATCTCTTGGGCATTATTAGCCAACGCCCTTACAGTTATGGCTTACCAAGCATCTACTGTCATAGACAGTTCATAATATTACAGGACACGACATCAAAGTAAAACAGTACTCGGGCTATAGCGCTATAATTTAAATCATAAATAATGAGGACAAGTTCTGCCCCTTCTCGGGACAAAGCAGCTCCCCAGAACTGCGCTGTGGGATAACACTGAAAATAGAAACTGCAAGGCATGACAGGATACAGTATGTGACATAGCTGCCAGCAGTCTGTGCACAATGCCACATGACTCAGAACATGCATTTGTTTCCAATGGAAGTAAGATGCTACGCAGTCACGCTCTATAGTGGCCCAATGTCATTTTCTGTGTCTTGCCTTATTGTGCTTTGTACTATAAGCTAAAGCCCCAACAATACTAGAAAGAAACTGTTAGTGTGTTTGTTTATCCACCATCTCAGCTAAAAGACTTATGATGAATGATAAATGTATTTTAAAGCATTAAATGATAGAAGATGAGCATGTACATGCATCTTTTTTGTTCAGAAAACCACAGACTGTGAAACAGTCACCTGCAGCCAGTCTTCCCAAAACAGAGTACCTTAGCTTAGCGGTGTGCAAAGCTTTATATGAGACTGTGATCTATCTGATTGGCTGGTCCCAGCCTCTCAGCACTCATGTCCAATGCTAAAAAGGAAGTCTCCTACACTGCTACACGTGTACTGGATGGATGTCCTTCTCTCACATCTCTCACCTAATAACTTGTTGTCCCAGTAACCGTAGGAGCCACCCTGGCTGAGATACTGGATATTTGACCCACCTTATCATAGCACTTAAAGCCTCAGTATTTCTAACTAAACACTGTCTAGACATCTGCATTCTTAAGCTGTCATTCACTATAATACCTTACAAACACCAACAATCATCCCCGATGAGTAAGCACTTGGGCAGAGCAGGAAAAACGTTTAATAGAGAGGAACCTCCACCTGCTGAGACCGGTTGGGGTTGAGGAGAAAGAGACGGGGTGACTTAGAGGAGCTCTGTAATAATGTAAGTTCTTCGCCAGGCAACATATCGTCTTAACACACCTGTTTGCTGGTAACCGGCGCTCTAAAAATAAACTTAATTTAACTTTAAATAAATTAAATGTTAATAAAATTTAGATTTAAAATCAAAAATGTAATTTATAAAAATAAAATGTTCATGAAGAGTCTCACTGTGGCGGGTGTGGTTTATGGCTCAGGGGTGTGGTGGAGCAGTGGGTTCAGGATGTGGTAGGGTAGGCTGACCCACAGAGCTGTCCTCCATCACCAGGTCATGGCTTCCCAGTTTCAGGAGGATGGCGGGACCTGATGAGGGGCTGTTTGCTGGAAACGTGCTACACTCACGTTTAAGTTTACCTTCCCCCTAAAACTGGTACAACATGTTGTCCTTAATGTTATGTCACATAGTCTGAGTGAATCATTTATGATCTATTCATCATTCAAGGCCTCCCAGAATATTTTCAAGCAAGGACAGAGAGTTAAATAGTGAAACACTATTGTATGACCTGTGAACTGTTTACTGTAACATTTCCTCATTTCAAGGATCGTGTATATACATAAAAAGATATTAACATATTTGAAATAAGAGTTTAACTCTCTTTTCTTCAGAATTGCTACTAAAACCTTTTCAGTGAGCTAAATCTCATCTGAATACTTTAAAATGTATCTTCTTATTGACCTTGTCCAGTTAAGCAGAACCAAAGCTGCTCTCAAATGAACACTGAGGGCAGTTCTGTCTCTGGGAAATAATGGCAAAGCTAAAACTCTCATTATTGCCTCTCTTCTCTTTCCAGCAGCTGGCCTCGAGCCAAGCCAGACGGCTGCTGGTTAAAATGTTCACTGAAGTTATTGTGGTAATCACTGATTAAAATATAGACACATGCTGCTGGCTTAGATTGTTGTCCATCTTCCTCATCCTCTGTCTCTGCCTGCCAGCACACGCTGACTCTATTCCTGGCAACGCAGTTCTAGTTTGCACCTGTCGTCTCAGTGGGCAATGGCACATTTTTCTTAAGTAGAGATAACTGGGACCATTAAGCACAGTGCTGTTTATGTACTTTATTAAAAGCTGTTCCCAATAAAATGCTGAACTCTCCGGGTATAGCCGCAGCATAACCAGATATAAAGCCGTCGCATAAAGCTGCAGCTAGCAGACGACATAGAGTGAAGGCTGTTACAAATGTTTCCATCTGAATGTCTAAATGTTTGGTGGTTGAATGCAGTGATGTATAACAGCTACACACTTAGTGTGTAGCCCTCTGTAATCCTCAACTTACAGATTTAATTTAATGGGTGTGTGTGTGTGCGTGTCTGTGTTTCTGCCACCCGGTGTTTTATTTCCTCTCTGCCCACTGGCAGTGCAGTGGAACAGATTGTCAGCTTTGCATCCCCCTTTGATAATGCAGCATTTGCAGTATATTTTTATCAGTAACAGAACAGACTCTGGCACTGTAGCTCTCATGATGTCAGCAGAGCCTGACATGGCACCACTGGATATTTGAATGGTTGAAACAGCATGGGGGGGGGCACAACAGAAAGTGCAGAGCAATATTGTGAAACCACAAGAATGAAGGTCTATTCAAGCCTTTTCTAAAAGCTTAGCTTCGTCTTCCTGGGTATTCTAGGAATGTAGCCTTTGAAAATAGTCTTTTCATAACATACAGTCAAAGAAATTATCTGCGGAATGAATGTAATTTTATCATGCCACCATATTTCCATCGAAGAAGTGATGTATGCTTTATGTATCTTGGTTTAATTGTATGAACATGACAGAAATTTTCCAGTTAAATTTCATTCATTTGACCATTCCGATTCCATGTTCTTGATTCATTTCCTTATCCATTCTCCACCACAAAGCAACATATCAAACACATTACATTTGTGCAAATTAACTTTCTCCCAATGCAAAGTAATTTGTTATACTACTCATGATATTATTTTTGTGTTTCTTTGTGAATAATTCCCATTAAACAATATAAACCCACACACCGATGCAAATCCCTTTCCTGACAAGGACACATACAGTGGATGCAAAAGTATTCGGCCCCCTTGAACTTTCCCACATTTTGTCACATTACAGCCACAAACATGAATCAGTTTTATTGGAAGTCCACGTGAAAGACCAACACAAAGTGGTGAACACGTGAGAAGTGGAACGAAAATCATACATGATTCAAACATTTTTACAAATAAATAACTGCAAAGTGGGGTGTGTGTAATTATTCAGCCCCCTGAGTCAATACTTTGTAGAACCAGCTTTTGCTGCAGTTGCAGCTGCCAGTCTTTTAGGGTCTGTCTCTACCAGCTTTGCACATCTACAGACTGAAATCTTTGCCCATTCTTCTTTGCAAAACAGCTGCAGCTCAGTCAGATTAGATGGACAGCGTTTGTGAACAGCAGTTTTCAGATCTTGCCACAGATTCTCGATTGGATTTAGATCTGGACTTTGACTGGGCCGTTCTAACACATGGATATGTTTTGTTTTAAACCATCCCATTGTTGCCCTGGCTTTATGTTTAGGGTCGTTGTCCTGCTGGAAGCTGTGTTAGTTTTCCACACAGAGCGTTTTGCATTTTGGCCAAAAAGTTCCATTTTTGTCTCATCTGACCAGAGCAGATTCTTCCACATGTTTTTTTGTTTGTTTGTTTGTTTTTGCCTGTCCCGTTTGGCTCTTTTGCCATCAGAATTATTGTCTAAAGGCGAAGAAAGATGCCCAACGGATTTACTTTACCAAATGGACGATCCCAGCCTTGCCGTATTGGTCTATTTGATTCACCTTTGCTTATATTGTTTATTTTATTTTCATTTGCTGAACACGGGACAGACTTGACTGGGGAAAAGAAAAGGGAGAAAGAAAGAGGGAAAGAAAAACAGTGGGGAAGAGGAACAGTGATAAAGGGCAAAAACCAAAAAACAACAAAATAAGCAGCAAAAAATACATCTATCAATCACCTGGATCACCTGTTGAGAAAGAAAAAAGAGAAAACAAGCAGAAGAAAAAGAGAGCAATACAATAAACAACATCATGATCTGTGTGAAAACAGTAAATACTAAATGTTGAACATTATTGTGCAGCACGTAAGATCGACAGCACACAGTGTGCTTTGAGGTAGGAGCCAAAAAGGGTGTAGTTTGTGTGTGTGACCACCCGTGTGCACACCTGTGAGCATGGACGCGCTTGTTTTTAAAAGGTTCCTTCATGTAATGATCTGCTAGAGGGTGTGGGGGGGCCACAGCCCCGTCCTCCAGGGCATGAAGCAGGTATAGAGGAGATCAAGACTCCAGACATCCAGAGGCCCCCAGAACACAAGAGACCAAGGAAGACCAACAGAGGGGCAGCTGCGCCACTGTCCCAGAAAGAGCTGAGGAGAGTCCCAGATGAGGGGTCACTCAGCAGCCGCGGAGCAGAAGCCAGGGGGGGTTGCAGTGACGTGCCCGTGAGCTCCGCCGGCAGCCAGCTGTGCCAGAGTGACCGAGCCCCAGGCCAAGAGGCCGAGGGCACCCCACCCCCCAAAGGGGCCCGAGCGAGCCCCAGGCTCCAGGCCCCGACAAGCAGCCACCAGGAGTGAGCCAGTGTGTACCTGGACGCCCATCCCCGGACACAAAGAACCACCAACGCACCAATGTCTGAGGGCGTCCGCCACTGGCAGGGGGAGTGGTGGGAGGAGATAGGCCATCTGAGATGTCCCAGAGAGGTGGCGTCTGATACCCAACCTGACATATAGACACAGACATACAGGCACACACTGATACAAACATCCATTCCCACCCTCGTGCTCTCATATGCAATTACTCAGCACTCAACGTGGAGACAGACATAGAGAGACACTGTACACACAATCACACTCCCCAAGCATACTCTAAGAACCGGGTCTAGGTACCCTTGCCCCTGGAGGGGGAAACTGCACCCAGACCCAGGTGGTGTTACCCTCTTCCCTGGGGTGGGGAGAAGCAGACCGCCCCGACTCCGCAGCAGCAGGGAGGCCCCACACTCCAGACCCCAGTCAGACGGCCAACTCCCCCTCTCAGACCCCCACTCCAACAGTCCGCAGAGAACGGGGGTGTACCCTGGTGACACACCTTTACCCCAAGACCCTGCATGTGTGGATGATTGTGGTGGAGCGGGAAGAGGGAGGCACCTGGAGATGGGGAGGGAGGGAAGGAAGGGAGGGGCAAGTGACCCTTCCCTGGGGCCAGCTCCCCCACTGACCCCATACTGTGCAACCCACCAGGGAAAGGGGGCCCAGACCCATCCGGACTGGGGCCCAGGTCTGCAGCGCCACCCGGCGCCACAGAGCCCGGGACAGCCCACCCGACCCCACCACAGAGAAAACTGCACCCATCCCGTCATCCACTCATCTTCCAGAATACACAAGACAATAGACGCCCAGGCTGAGATCTTCCTCCACCTCTTCTATATCTCTCCCTCCTGCAGAGTCAGTTCCTGGAGAGAGGAGAGCTCCTGCAAGATGTAACAACCTCCCCCACCAGTTGAAGAGCCCCCCAGGTGGCTCGATGCACCGGCGGCACCGGCTGAGCCCCCATACACCCACAACCCCGGCGACACACCAACCAGGACCTAAGCCCCCAAGGCCCAGCCAGGGCCCCGGCCCGAAGACGGAGCACCCCCAGAACCCCCCGCCTGCCCCGGACCCACCCAGGGGCAGCCAGGCTCCCAGGTCAGTAACCCACGTCCGTCAGCACAGACCCTCCTCTAGCCCCGCTGCACGCAGCCACGAGGAAACCGTCACCTAAGAGCCAACAGAGCCCTTAACAGGCCATGACCGCAACCCCGGGTTGAGCCCCCCAAGGAAGATGCTCCTGGGGAACCCCCTGACGCCCCAAACCTATCCCTACCCCCACACCAATCACAACAGCGAAGGTGGGACCAAACTATGACCCCCACCCCCACTAGGTGATGGAGCTAATCAAAGGAGCCCAGAGCGATTGATCTGATGTGGTGGCAGAGGCTGTATCAAGACTAATGTAATCTAATAGATAATTTCTATATTGGTTAGAATTAAGATTATTTTTATTTTTCCAGTTCATGAGGACTGTTTTCTTGGCTATGCATAGGGCAGTGAAAACCATATGGGCTATATTCTTTTCTGAAGTGACATTATCTAAGCTGCCCAACAAACACACTAAGGGGGAAGTTGGAATGTTACATTTCAGACACTTTGATAAGTCTTCACATATCTCGCGCCAAAACTTCTGAACTGGTGGACAGAACCAAAGAGTGTGGATATAATTGTCCGGTGAATTGGTTTGGCAGTGTGAGCAGTTGTTGGTAGACGTAAAGCTCTTGAACATCCGATGACCTGTATAGTGCACTCTATGTAGTATTTTGTATTGAATTAATTGAAGACTGGGATTTCTAATTAGATGAAAGGTTTTTATGCAAATCTGAGACCAGAAGTTTTGGTCTAAGTTAACTGATAAATCCGCTTCCCATTTTGCAATAGGAAGTGATATTGATTCATCTGTTTTAGAAAGCATTCTGTATATTTTGGAAAGTAATTTGGGGGTTTTAAGAGTAAGAAATTGAACCACACGTGATGGTGTTTGTAGTTCAACTTGACTGGGTTTAAATTTCTTTTTTACTATAGATTTAATTTGTTGATATTCTAAAACTCTTTTCTTGTTGATCCCATATTGTGTAGCTGGTCTGTCCTCTATCGCTGCTTTTAAGACAGTGGTCCCCAAACTACGGCCCGGACACACATTATTATTTTTCAGTCTGGCCACGCGATCGAGACTAATGCACCCATAGAACACTGGGGTGTAGTGGGCCTGCCCGACTGAATCCCTGGAAATTTTTCCTCACGAACGTTCCTCCAGAACGGGAACATGACCCCCCCAGAACGAAAAATGGCAAAAAGGTTAGGTAAGAGAAAAATTGATTCAGAATGAAGGGTATTTAACCTGCAGTGGACACACGATTATTTTTTTTGTTCAATGCAAAGAAAAGGCTGTCTCTCTCATCTGCCAAGAGATGGTGGCGGTATTCAAAGAATACAATCTGCACCAACATTATGAATGTAGTCACAAAGACAGGTATGATAGCTTGCAAGGCCAAATGCGAACAGACAAAATCTCAAAGCTAGAAAGTGGACTGTTAGCTCAGCAGACTACATTGGTACGCCAAACTCAGCTGAACCAATCATCAGTTCGGGCCAGCTTTCGTGTTGCTTAACTGATAGCAAGCTGTGGTAAACCTTTCACTGTGGGAGAGTTTGTCAAGAAGTGTTTGAATGTTGTTGTGGAGGAGGTGTGTCCCGAGAAGAAAGATGTCTTTAATGCTGTGAGTCTGTCAGCGAAGAAATAGGGGGTAATGTTTATGCCCAGCTGCAGTAGAAGACGAAAGAATGTGACTTTTTTCATTAGCACTGGATGAGAGCACCGACATGCAGGACACAGCGCAGCTTCTTATTTTTATTCGTGGAGTTAGCACAAACTTTGAGATGTGCGAGGAGCTGGCAGCCCTCCAAAGTCTGAAAGGCACTACGATGGGGGAGGATATTTTCAACAAAGTATGTCAAACCATGGAAGAGTTTGATCTGGACTGGGCAAAGCTTGCTAGCATCACGACTGACGGGTATGGTGGGCGCATCTTGGGGCCTAATAGGATGCATGAACCGGGAGATGGAAGAACGGGGTCTCACCACCCCGCTCTGCTATAAGTCCACTGCCTAATTCCCCAGCAAGCACAGTGCTGCAAAGTATTGAAGTGGGATTCTGTCATGAAGGCTGTGGTATCATGCATAAACCTCATCAGAGAAAATGGACTTAAACACGGGCAGTTCCAACAATTCCTGTCTGAACTGGAGTCTGCGTACAGAGATGTGCTGTACTACACAGGGGTCCAATGGTTGAGCCGCGGCAGAGCTTTGAGGCGTTTTTACGAGCTGCTACCCGAAATTAATGCATTTCTTCATTCAAAAGGTAAAACGGTCCCAGAGCTGATCGACCCAGAATGGAAATGGCACCTCACATTAACAGAGGTGACAGAAATGCTGAACGGCCTTAACTTGCAGCTACAAGGCCAGGGGAAACTCATTTGGACATGTATTCCCACATAAAAGCATATGAGTTGAAACTAGCGCTGCTTTTGGAACAAGTGATAAAGCACTGTGAAACCTAAAATGTGGACATGGGCCAGCTAGTGAATATTTGACTATTTGTCTGCTAACCAGAGATTAGAGCAGCCTTAAGAGCAGCATTAGGAAATCGCCTTCACAAATGTGCTTTCCTACTGCTGATCTCAAAGTTGCTCTTGCATCTCTGTTGAATATGACGATGGAGCTAGGAGACAGTTTAGCTCATCACACATCAACAGGAGCAAATAGTCCCGGGTCTTATCGAAATCAAATATTTAAATGAAAGCATGTTGTCTTGGTAAATGGACTCTTAAATAGCACATTACCTGAGCACTGAAGGCACCTTATATATACCTTATATGCATTCGAGCGCAACTTGGGTTTAGTGGCTTGCCTAAGGCAGGAAGAGTAGAGCAGCAGACCAGAGCTGCCAACCTTCCAATTTGCTGATAACCTGATGTACCTACAAATCAAAATACTCTTAACATAGAGAGGGAAAGAAGCAGCATCAGCATCATTACAGGCAAATATCAGAAGAATATCTTTAGGCACCCACACACATTCATACGCACACAGTTAACAGCCCACACACGCAATAAATCCACTAGCTTTGCAAACTGACATGTTTGCTTCTAGCTCTGTAACCCTTTTAACTCCTTTAGAAACCAATGATAAAAGTTGGTCTACAAAAATGTTTTTTGGTTTGATACAGAACATGTCGCAGTACTTTGTGTTTCAGGTCCTGGACTATTCTTTGGTTTAGTGCATGTTCCCCCTGTATGTGTGTCATAGTCTTAGTTTCTAGCACCGAGTTTTCTGTCACTGTGCCTTCACTGTGTTCCACGTTTAGTTACTCTTGTCTCCATGTTTCATGTTCCCTCTGTTCTCTGAGTCAGTCATGTCTCTATGTCACAGTGTTGAATCCACGTCTTTGTGATTCCCGTTTTTATTTTGATAGTTCTTCATCGTGTATTCAGTGTATTCAGTTTTGCTTCCTCCCTGTCTCGTTATGTCTGATTAGTCCCAGCTGTGTTTCCCTCCCATCGTTACTCCCATGTGTATTTAAGCCCTGTGTTTTCCTCTGTCTGTTGTTGCGTCGTGCCCCCTCATTGCTGTGGGTTTTCAAGTTTATTTACATGAGTTTCTAGTTTCCAGTTCCTTTTTTGTTCATTTGTAATGTCTGAGTTTGTTTCCCAGCAAATAGAGCTGCCGCTTTGAGTTTCCTTTTCATGTTTGGGTCCAGCCTGCCACAGCATTACAGAACAACTCTCCATTAGGTTTTATACTGATATGAAATCTGCTTTAAGATTTTTAAGATACACAACACTGATATTTTGACTCTTTAAAATATCAATATATATATTTTTAATATTATCCACCTAAAAATATGTTTAGCGTCTTTATTATGAAAACTGACCTAAAAACAATAATAGAGACATGTTAAAGCAGACTTTCTCTTAATTTAGCTCAAAATACTCCTCCATGCCTGCTTCATGCCCTGGGGGGCGGGGCTATGGCTCTCTACATCCTCTTGCAGACCATTACATGGGAAAACCATTTGAATACAAGCGCGCCGATCCACACAGGTGTGCACACAGGTGTTCACTGTTCGTAGACTTAAATCACACCTTTCCTGGCTGCTACTTCAAAGCACATTGTGCGCTGTCTGTCCTGCGTGCTGCACAACAACATTCAATATTTAGTATTTACTGCTGTTTACACTTAGCTAGATTAATGCGATGGTGTTGTGTATAGTATGTTGCTTTTTGGGGTTTTTTGCTTGTTTTCTCTTCTTTTTCTCTCACCAGGTGATCCCGGAGATATTTTCCCCCCTTTCTCACTGTCCCTCTCCCCTTCTGTTTTTCTTTTCCTTCCTCTTTCTTTCTCCCTTTCCTATCCCTCACTCATGTCTGTCCCGTCTGTAACAACTGAAAATAACATAAAATAAATAATAACAACAAAGGTCGATCAAATGGACCAATACGGCAATGCCATGATGATCCATTTGGCAAAATAAATCCATTGGGTATCCTTGTTGGTCTTCAGACAACAATTCTGACGGCTAAAGAACCAAATGGGACAGGCAAGAAAAAAAAATAAAAATTAGCTCAAAATAAAATAAGTATTAGTAATATATTATAATATATAATAATAAAATAATAAAATAATAATAAATAATAAATGTGCTCAAAAAGGTTAAGGCACTGCCTTTTACGCTTGGGGTAAAGCTGTCTTTGCAAGAACCAACTGCCGTCTCCCATCATGCTCTGATTAAAATTTCCCTGACATCAGTTTCTCATCACTTCTAAATCTTGATGAAATCGTTCCCATGCTCGCTGACAGTCGCCGAGATCTGGTGGAAAAAAGTCGAGATGACAATTTCAAACTGCATCTTCAGTGACATTCTGCCACTCATTAGCTGCTATGCTTTCACCATGTTAACTGCAAACTCATCACAATTTTCTCCTCTGTGACTGCCAAGAAAATGCTGGACAGTCTGCATTAATGCGTCGCATGCTGCTGATTCAGTTGGCTTCAGTTTCCTTTTTGAACTCATCATAAAGAAAACTGATCTCCCTGTTGGAGCTCAGTCTGGGGGGAGTTATTTTCTCCTTATCTTTCCTCGTGTTGTGCTGTATCCATGTTATACCCCTCTGACCTGTCTTCCCCATGTGATGTTTGTGTAATGTATGTATGGTCTGAAGGGTAAGACGGCGCTGGCACGGCTGGCAGGCTTAACCCAATTTCCCTCGGGATGAATAAAGTATGATCAATCAATCAAAACCTTCCTGAATTTCCAAAATGCTTGTTGATCTGTGTAATCTGAATAATAAGTCTGAAGTTTTACATTGAAATTAGGTAGAAGTTAAAGTGTTCCGGTAGGATCTGGATCGGTTTGGTTTGTTAGAGTAAAGTACGTACTGACCCCACATCTGGTGTACATGATAGGCCGTCAAGTTTATTTATATAACACATTACCAACGGTCCGTGCTGCAGAAAGTGCTTAACAATGTAAAATGCCATTAAAATAAATGAAAGGCACAATAATGATTAAGTAAAATATAGAAATAAATAAATGAAAGTAAAGTATAAACAGTGAAATAAACTGTCAGAAAAGATGAAGAGGGAGAAGATGTCAGTCGCCTCCACCTGTTTAGTTGTTGTCTCGCTGTTAGCCTGTTGTGCACCTGTTGCAAGTGCTGCTATTACACTAAGTGTCTGAGAATAGTTTCATGCTGTGATGGTGAAGTCAAGGTTTGGCACTGATGAGAACAAGTTACTGTGCTTCTGTAGGGTCTTTCAGCTCCTTGACTCATTTTCATGCCAGTGCTGATCCTCTTATTCGTCTACAGGATGTTAGCAGCAAACAAGCAGCACTGTGTGCTACACACTCTGCTGTAAAGGCTCAGTGCTCTGACACTGACACAAGGATTATGCTGGCACTGAGTTTTTGACAGCAGCAATATCAACATCACATCAAATCACTTTCCTGCAGCTCATTTATTGTTGGAAATCCGGAGCTGTTGCTGTTTTATATATTATTCTATTTTTCCTCAACCTGTGCAGGAAATAATTTGCCCTTAAATTGTAACTGTTTTGTTATATTTTCTCTTATAAGTTAACTGGTAAAGTAACAACACCTTTTCAGTTGTTAGTAACTTACTTTATTAACCATGTTGTGGAACAGCACAGGCATAACAATGCGCACATACACCACACTTGGTGTTCTCTACTTTACACAGAAAGTAGTACCACAAAAATATAAACTGATTTTACTAAATACATAACAGTTCCTCCCATCCAGCTTTGATGAACACAATAAGTATCAAACAATCAAGATATTTTCAGGCAAATGCCTACAACATAGAGTAATGGTAAATGGCCTGTATTTGTATGGCGCTTTTACTAGTCCCCCCTAGGGACCCCAAAGCACTTTACACACCCAGTCATCCACCCATTCATATATTCACACTGGTGGAGGCAAGCTACAGTTGTAGCCACAGCTGCCCTGGGACAGACTGACAGAAGCCATATCGCGCCATCGGCCCTTCTGGCCATCACCAGTAGGCGGTAGGTGAAGTGTCTTGCTCAAGGACACAACGACCGAGACTGTCCGAGCCGGGGCTCGAACCGGCAATCTCCCGATTACAAGGCGAACTCCCAACTCTTGAGCCACGATCGCCCCAGAGGTAGGTTGTTTCCTCGTAAACATTTTAACTGCTTTCCTTACAAAATGAACTTGAAACCTATAAGTTCATTCTCTGAGGTGCTCTGTAATTTCTCTCAGGGTAGCATCTGCCTGTTTGGTCAGAGTCCATAGTGCTCTGTGTGGAAAGTTCAGTTGTTTGAGCGTTGGTGGTTTCATGTAAACCCTGAACCTCAGGATGTGACTTTCCGCATCTAGAATCTGATCAACATGTCTACGCCAGACAAGTTGGCTCCAACATTTATGGTGTATGTCAGCGGTCCAGTCCGTGACAGAATCGTGCCAGACTGCCAGTTCTGACTTGGGTCTCTGTAGTCTCTGGTGAGAACTTTTTGTCCAACATTGAAGAATCTGGTTTTGTTTCTTGTTGCTTCCACCATGGAAGACTGTTTATCTTGGACATCCTTGCGAATGTCTGGTTTCAGCAAATCTAGACGTGATCTCAGATTCCGTCCCATGAAGAGCATTGCAGGTGTGTGTCCAGTTGTTGCATGCGTGGCGTTCCTGTAAGCCAGTGAGAAATTGTCAATTTTCTGTTGTAGCGGTCAATGAAAGCGACTGGCTTTCATTGACCGCTTGAAGGACTGGACAAACCGTTCAGCTTGTCCATTTGTTGCAGGACGATGGGGAGCTGAAGTGACATGTCGTATGCCGTTACTCCTAAGGAAACACGGGAACTCCTCTCCAGTAAAGTGACCACCATTGTCACTTACGAGCTGTTGTGGCAGACCTGTGCGTGCAAACGGTGACCGAAGACTATTGATCGTGCTGACACCTGTTGCTTGCTTTACGGGGAGATTTCTGGCCACTTTGAGTGAGCATCAACCACAACCAGGAACATTTGGTCAATAATAGGCCAGCATATTCTATATGAATGCGTTGCCATGGAGCGGATGGCCACTCCCACACGTGTACAGGTGCTGTTTGAGGCTGGCGCAGCGTCTGCTGGCAACCAGTGCAGGATTTAGCCATATTCTCTATTTCACATTCAATGCCTGGCCACCAAACATAGCTTCTAGCAAGACTTTTCATCTTAACCACACCCAAATGTCCATCGTGCAGTGAGTCCAGTCCCTTTGTACGTAGTTTGGGTGGCAGGATGACACGAGTTCCCCACATGACAAATCCTCGGCAAACTGATAGAGTTCTCTACCTAATGGCAGAGAACTGCCATTAGGTAGTTCTCTGCGTACTCCAGAGAACTTCCTAAGTGCAGGACTGTTGAAAGGTTTGGTAGAAACTTGTGGTAATAATTAATTAAACCCAAGAATGAGCGTGGCTGACTCACATTTTTAGGTTCCGGTGCCTTCAGGACAGCTTCAACTTTGTCCTCGGTTTTGTGGAGCCCATGTCTGTCGACCTTGTGTCCACAATACTCAATGGCATCCTTAAAGAACTCACATTTGTTTATGTTTGCGCTCAGTCCATATTTTTCTAGCCTGGCCAGGACTGCTGTTAGGTTAGCCAGATGAGCCTCCTCATCAACACCAGTGACGATTGTGTCTCTTCTACTTCCATCTGGAGATAAGCTTGGGCAAGTTAAATTTTTAAAAAGTGTTTGCCACCTACCACTGCTGTGAATATGTCTTCTATCCGTGGAAGTGGGTACTGATCTATGCGGAGAACTGGGTTCACTGAAACCTTAAAACCACCACAGATCCGCACACTGTCACTTGCTTTCTTGCTTACTGATACTATTGGTGTAGACCATTCCACCTTGGTGAGTATTCCTTGCTCTTCCGAGCGTTGGAGCTCTGCTTCGACTTTGGGGCGTAAAGCATAAGGTACAGGACGTGCTTTGTGGAATCTTGGTTTGCATTGTGGCTCAAGAGTTGGGAGTTCATCTTGTAATCGGAAGGTTGCCGGTTCGAGCCCCGGCTCGGACAGTCGGCCATTGTGTCCTTGGGCAAGACACTTCACCTACCGCCTACTGGTGATGGCCAGAGGGGCCGATGGCGCAATATGGCAGCCTTGCTTCTGTCAGTCTGCCCCAGGGCAACTATGTACATTGAGTCCTCCCTGAGCCTGGTTCTGCCGGAGGTTTCTTCCTGTTAAAAGGGAGTTTTTCCTTCCCACTGTCGCCAAAGTGCTTGCTCATAGGGGGTCATATGATTGTTGGGCTTTTCTCTGTATCTATGAAGCGCCTTGAGGCGACATTTGTTGTGATTTGGCGCTATATAAATAAAATTGAATTGAAAATTGAATTGAATTGAGTCGTATTTACAGAAATCTAATCATTTTTCTTCTCAACAAGCTTCTCAAGGACACCTAGCAGCCTGTCCATCCTCTCAGCTCTTCGTTCCTCCATTTGCCGTTGCAAAAAGTTCATCCTCCCCGTCCCTCTTCCTTTTCGCCACTCGTACCTCCAGCTGGTCCTCATCCTCCTGCTCTTCCTGCTCAGGAACTTGGTTGCCCACTTCTGAACTGGGCCCTGGTGTGTCCTCCTGGATGGGAGGAAATTAGGACTGGAGGCCTGGTAGAGGGCCTCTGCCCTAACACCTCATCCATGGGTCCAAACCAGGGCCATGTTGCAGCAGTGGGCTTTCCACTTACACTCTCACCTGTCGCTGGATACTTGCACTCCTAAAGGCAGAGGAAATCAAAAGTGGCAGTTGGCAAAAACAGCGACAGTGCAGGTTTACATAGATGACTTCGCAGTCAGATTGGTGTCAGCTGTTCCTTCCTGTGAACTGTTCCCTCGTTATCCTCCTTGTGTCTATATTGTCTGCATTTCCCTCTGTTCTCTGTCATGTTCACCCTCACTGTAGGTAGTGGTTCTGTCTGTTTGGGCTCCTGTCTGTCAGTTAATTTTATGTTTGTGACAGTTTAGTTGGGACTTTTGTTGCCTGTTTCTTTCAGCATTGAAGGTGTGATTTTAGTTCAGTGTTGCTACATGCTGTGTTTTTAGGTCCACAACTCTGCCTGCCACACACCTACACGTCCACATATGATACACATCACTAACTTGCTGTCATGAGGATTTGACATTTATCCAGTTTATCTACAGCTCTTATATCTACTGTGTATCAGTGGATGTGCTACAAGCACATGCTTATTATTTTTATTATTATACATGTGATCCTTCCATCTTCCAGCGGTTATAAGCTAACATTGTGCCGGCTAATGTTAGGCTCAAGTGTCCTAAAAATAACACTTTCTCTCTAATAAAGTTTGATTACATTCTCACATGTAAAGGTTGACAATATTCATCATATCGCAGGATATACTCATCACTGTGATGAAAACAGAAGAGAGCTTCACTGACTCATTAACAGATTATGGCCAGAGCTGTTTGCCCTACAGTGGCCACTATAGCAAGCATTATGCATTTGACCTGGGAGGGGCAGGAAAAACACAGTTCAGCTGATTGCAATTTGCAATGACATCTACTGATAACTAGCAGTGAGATTTGAGACACTGTACCTTTGAAGCATGGTTGCAGATTTTTCAGTTATGAAAAAAAATCCAATCCTTTTCCTTGATTTGGCTGATTTGATTTGATTTGCCTCCAACTCTGAGCAGCTTGTTGGTGTAGTGAAGAAGGATATTGCTTCCATGTTGTTTCCATGTAAAGATGCTTCCATCTTGTTGTTTTGAGATGGTTATATCCACTGACTACCTCTTATTATGTAGACTACCTGTATGGCATGTTGCTTTTTTAGAAAACTATAAAATGATACATGGCTGCTTTCACTCAGCTGAGCTATAAACTCATAATAAATTAGTTTCCACACACAGACTGCAGCTAGCTGAGAACACAAACAGCTTCTTGTGGGAGGACATGTAAAATGGTGACTGCAGCAGGAATGGCCCAACCATCAGCACTGTGATGGCAGTGTCCTTTTTTATTTGCTGCAGCATGAACCCACTGCTCCACCCCTCCCCTGCAGCCGACCACGCCCTACCACAGAGACATTATTTATTCTCTACTTTAAATCTGTGATTTTAAGGAGGTTTACGTTTCCTGAGAATAACTCTGAAACACTTTATAAATACCAACTCTGGTGCTATTGTACAGTATCTATATAGAATTGATAGCCTTATGTAAGACGACTGAAGGAGAGGCTGTATGGTGCAAAGACAAAGTGTGGCTTGAAGGGCAGACTGTAGAGAGAACCCGCTTTATTATTCTCTTTGAAAGGTAAAAGTAACTGTCTCTCTGCTCTGTGTGGCTCCTGCACTCTGCCTTTGCAAAGCTGGGATAGATTTATGAACCCTGAGACAACTGGTAAACATGTCGGTGATTCTGTTGGCCACTCACTTCTTTTCACACTGGCCACACAACACTCACTAAAAACTATAAATGGAAAGATATGCTCAACTGTAAACATAACTCTAGCTCAACATAAACAACCATAAACAGATCATAACACAGAACAAAACCTTCCTTTAATTCAGCTTCAGTGTGTTTAGAAGAACTTGGTGAGCACCACCAATCTGTTCACATTTATTCTCCTCCTGACTTTGTGATAAACTGTATTCAGTGTGCCTCTGCCAGCGGTTGTGATGCAACCTCAAAGCCTCAAAGCAGAATAATTCAACAGCGTGTGGACTGTTGTTTCTTTTATACCTTTGATGACCAGTGTTTTACCCACAGCAGTCTTCCCATGAACGCTTCAAGCTCAATCAGATTATACTTTGCAAACTTCAAACACTGACTTTTGTAATAAGATAAGATAAACTCTTTATTGTCATTGCACAGGCATACATAGTACAATGAAATTGGAAAACTGTCCCGCGTCAGCACGACGTACAACACGACACAACACATCACAACACAGTAACTTAACTTAGAAATAAAATAAAGACTAAGTGTATGTTTATTAAGGTGGAGTCACTCATTCTAATGACTATTTTGTTTAGACCAGTTGTCACGGTCAGTGGGTTTGAGACCTGGGGTTTCAAGATTTTGTACGTTTCTTTTGGTGTCGAGTGTTTTAAGTTTATGTTAGTAAATAGTGCTGTCAGTTTTTGGTTATCCCTGGTGATGAGAGCCTATATTCTTTAGTAAGCTAATATTTAGTTCCCACATTAGTGAGTTGTGTTATTTTCACTTGTGTTTTCTTAATACTGGTTGTTTAAGTCTTATCTTTTGTATATTCCATTGTTGTCAAGTCTTCAGTCATTGTTAGACTTATTACTTTGAGGTTGTATTTTCATTCACTGTGTTCATTCTTGTGTCATCTCTCATGAATGGGTACACCTAGTTCTGTATCTCCCCGCTCCCAGTTTCTCAGCACAAGTCTCTCCAAGTGATTCTTCGTGTGCATGATTTTCTGGTTCTTGCTCCCTAATTTTGAGCATTTAATCAGTGTTAAATGCTTATTTTGGTGGCGCTGTCACTTGGTGTTCGCTCGCTCTGTGGTAGAGTATCACTTCCTGTTCCTGCTCAAACACAGTGGTGTTTCTGAGTAGCTTATCTGCTTGTCGTTACCCGATCCGTACCGGAAACCCGATCCGTACCCCGCATGCGCAAATCTTACGTCACTTCCTCTCTTTGCCAGCATTGCAACATTCAATATATTTGAATGATACGGTTAGCGCCCAGTTAGCTCCTAGCATTTCTCAACAGCTCTGCCTCCTTTTCGACTACCGGGACATTTAAACAATGGATAATCCGTATCTGCAACAAATTTTTGCTTTTCTCCTCAACAGAGAGCGTTCCCGAACAACAGCGCCGTAAAATAAGAAGAATGGCGCCTAATGACAGAGTTAATAACACAGACTTTGTGATATGTCACGTGAAGATTCAGCAGCCAGATGAAGTGTTTACTGGCAACTGACAGTGATAGCGGACATCATCATCACTATTCCAACAATCCTCTCCACACAATTCAATTCAATTTCAATTCAATTCAATTCAATTTTATTTATATAGCGCCAAATCACAACAAAAGTCGCCTCAAGGCGCTTCATAGATACAGAGAAAAACCCAACAATCATATGACCCCCTATGAGCAGCACTTTGGCGACAGTGGGAAGGAAAACACACACAGACAAGCATAAACACACTCGACTATCACTAAATCAAATTTAACACACGTTTGTAATGACGCTAATTCAGTTTACAATAGGGTTCATTCGCTCAGTCAGCAGGTGGCAGTATCCTCGTACACTGGGGAATACACTGCCATTAAACGAACAGAAGAAGAAGAAAATTGGGTAGACCTGATTTGTACGGTCCGACTTTGCACATGCGCAGTAAGGATCGGGAGTCCTGATCTGTCACTATCTTTTTATTTTTTTGTTTTTGTCTACATTATATTAAATGTTTCATTATCGGAAACATTTTAAGAGATACTTGTTATTCTTAACATCTTAACAGATACTCTGACCCGTAACTATCGTAAAATGCTTCGACCGGAAGTAGACACCTTTCGCGCATGCGGGGTACTGATCGGGTTTCCAGTACGGATCAGGTAGTGACACTGCTTAGCAATTTAATTAAAAACTTTTAGATACATTCTTTTTTCATAGTGTAATCTTCACGTGCTTCATCCGAAGCACACTTTCTGTGTACTCACTACCTAATTTATAGCCAAAGTATTCACTCACTGTCTCTGTACTGTTTCGCTAGCTTAGCTTAGCTCATAGCCGACTCGTTAGCACCATGGCTACTTCACCCTCCTGCACTTTCCTGCTCATTGTGTCAGATGTTTAGCTACTCCTCGGCCTCCTTTAGCAGTAATGATATCTGTAACAAATGTAGCATATTTGCAGCTCAGAGTAAAATCATAATTCACATCGGCAGTAATGACACCCGCTTACGCCAATCGGAGGTCACTAAAATCAATATTGAATCGGTGTGCAACTTTGCCAAAACAATGTCGGACTCTGTAGTTTTCTCTGGTCCCCCCCCCCCCCCCCCCTCTCCCCTACAAGGCTGTCCGCTGGGATTGGAACAATGGGAGAGGCGTGAGTTTCTCAAAATGGGCTTATTGAGTCAGCACGGATAAGATCTTGGAGAGGCTACGGCTGCTGTGAATACTGAGAATAAGATTTCTGACTGCAGACTGGATACATCTCGGATGGGCTCGCCCGGAATAACATCTCTGGGCGCAAATTGGATGACATCTCGGAAGGGCTCTCCAACGGGAGATTGAGAGACCAGTGTTGGACTGTTAGAACTGCTTTGAAATTCATATGAGCTTTTCGCACTAAAGTAAAAAATACCATCACTTATGCGGATACCCCTTTGGCGCCAGCTGCAAGGCCGGAGCTGAACAAAACACCCTGATAACGACTGTGTTTAGTCTGTTCCTTCCCATTCCATGCAAGGCCACCTGGGTTGGCTGGAAGACTGTTTACTTAGACTGGCAGGGCGAAGGACACTGTCTCAGCTGGACACGCACACACATACGTATACTGATACTGATAAGCACTCACTGACGCATCACCCTCCCTACCCCGGATCCAACGCCACCTCCAACGCTTACCTCCCCTCTGATGTGGACATCGGGTCAGTTGGAGGCGCAGTCGAAAGATTGCAGCAGTCCTAGATCAGATGTACACACTGGAACTCTTTCCCATGTTGCTGTCTGTGTTTATTGTGCGAAAGTAGGACCATTCATGCCAAAACAAGACAACTACACATGTTTTAAATTCTCAACAACGGACAGGGTAAAGGACAAGTTGGGAGAAATTGACCCAAGTTGGTGTTCTGTCACACTCACCGGGAGAACCACAGACAACATAAGCGATGCTAACACCTTAATTGGACCCTGGGCGAGAAGTGGGTTATACTATTACTGTGGGCAGAACACTCTTTTGGTTCGTGTTCCTTTGGGAAGTGTAGGGACGTGCGCCATGGTGTGACTGGGAGCTCCACTCATGCTGATCGGGAACAAGGTAAAAGCCATACCACAATGCAACACACGCACTCTGGCTGCCAGACATAAAAGACACATTTTGGCAAAGAGAGGGACACAGGGGACACATGCTTATGACCCTAGAATGAACTCGCCTACCTGGATTGACTCAATAGGGATGCCCAGGGGAGTTCCAAATGAGTATAAACTAGCGGACCAAGTAGGTTCCGGATTTGAAAGTATATTCATATTGATAAATCCAAATAAGAATGTTGACCGCATAATTTATGTCCATTATAATGTGCTGAGACTCTCTAACCTAACCAGGGACGCCATGCAGGGGTTCGCGGAGCAGATGGGTCCGACCTCGTTGATGGGAGTGCAAAATCGAATGGTCCTTGACATGTTGTTGGCGGAGAAGGGGGGCGTGTGTGCCATGTTTGGAGACATGTGTTGTACCTTCATCCCCAACAACACAGCTCCAGATGGCTCAGTAACCCGAGCTCTGGAGGGCCTGAAAACTCTGTCTAAAAACATGCATGAACACTCCGGAATTGACAACCCACTGGAGAGCTGGATGACATCCGTGTTTGGACAATGGAAATGGTTTGTTATGTCTGCAATGCTTTCTATTGCCACTTTTTTTAGGGATTTTGGTCACCTGTGGTTGTTGTCTCATTCCTTATGCCAGAGGACTTCTGGAAAAGGTATTAACGAGGGCCGTGGGCTCCGGACCGATGGGTCCGGTGGTCATGATGCCACTGGTAGACTTGGAGGCGGCCGTAGTGGCCGAGGAGTGACACAACCTAAAGTGTGGTGACCTTCCTGTCAGAAGGTCAAGAGAGGGAATGTGGGAATAAAGAAAATGTTTTACTGCTACATATGGCTTTCATCATTATCATTGCATTAAACAGCTCATTAAAAACTACTGCCATTAGATTAAAACTTATATCAGAAGTGCAGCTATAATCATTTTATACACACATTGCAGGATGTGCTCAGGAAAGAGTTGAGGCTCAGTCTATTTAAAGGTCAAGCTTCATTTGGCACAATGTCCCGACGATCCATGGTGTAAGTGACTTGGAGCAACAGAAGGTTGAACCGCAAACACGCTTACAAACACAAAGGATTTAAACATAGGTCAGGCCAAGGGCCTGGAATTCATTTTGCTTCTAACTGCATTTGAGTTTGCCTAGTAACAGGTGACAGAAGAAGAGTGAAAGGAGGGTGAAACAAATTGCCATGTATGGAAGAATGTGAAAGAACGAGGAACTTCTTTGTCTGTTTTTAGCTTTTTAACTGAACATTTACTGTAATGGATGCATATCATAATTCTTGTTAACGCATGAAGGGGCGTAACCCTGATGAATTAAAAGCAGTCTGAAGTGTATTTTTGGGCATGCTGGGCAGCTGTTGCATTTTAAAATGCAACAGCTTTTAAATGATGTTTTGATTTATTAAGGTGATAAAAGCAAGAGTTGCGATTGTCCGAGTGGCATGGGTCACTCCCCCTCCCAACTCCACTGTACTCAGCATCCCTTGAGGCTCTGATGAGGCATCTCCTGACGCCGGAGGCTCATGAATGAAGTGACTTTGCGTGCTCTGTCGCACCCGCAGGCGGTCATCAATCCAGAACACAGTGACACAAGGCAATTCACGTCTCACTAGTACATCCTTTACCTCCTCACTCACATTGTTCAGCAGTGCACTCTTTAATTCGTCCTGGCCCCACCCCATCTGTGCCGCCAGTGTCCAGAAATCAATGGAGAAATCAGCCATGATCCGCTTACCTTGCTTCAGGTTCATGAGGCAGAGTCCGGCTGCCGCTGCAGTGGACCCCTTATCAAAAACACTTCAAAACTGAGACAGAAAATCAGCATAGGTAATTTCAGGATTAGCGCACAGCACCGTACCTGCGCCCATGTTAGAGCACGGTCTCTGCAGTAGCTCCAATAATCCCATCATTGGAGAAAATGCGGCTCCTGGCAAAACTGAAGTGAGCACTAGGGCTGGGTATTGTCACTGATTTCTAGAATCAATTTGATTCTGATTCACAAAGTCCCGAATCAATTAGATCCACGATTTGATTCATTACGATTCGATTTGATTGGAATTGGGGAACTTTGCCTCAGAGAGTCAGAAATATTATAATTCAGATCATGCATCAGTACATTTCCATATTTTTATATCTATAAAAAGAAAGCTGACACTTGTGAGACTTTATCAAAGGTGTAAGCATCACAGCAGATGCCTTTGTGTCAAAGTAGCTACGGATAAAACACAGAAAAACATGAAGGCGACTTTCCTGGCCAGGGATTTTATAAAAATATTCTGCCGTCGGGTGAGAAAGGTGACATCTCACTGATTCTTATCCGTTGGCGGGTCCGTGCTTTATTTTTTTGTCTTTGTGCAGAATCTGTGTACCTGCTCTAATTTACTGTTTTAGCTGTTTGGTGGTTGTTGAAATTTTGTGAAGTTTAACCAGAGATTCTGGCGTTTCGGGCAAAGAAAATTTATATTAAAAAAATCGATTCAGGATTTTAATGAATCGATATCACGTTATCCAAGCTAGAATCGATTTGAATCGATAATCAAAACCGACCCCTACTGAGCACTGTGTAAGGAATCCCGCACACTTTCCCACATCCCCTGAAAAAAATTCTGGTGTGGGGAGACGAAAATCACACACAACCAAAACCAAAGCAGGTGAAGCAACGCTTACTGCGGAGCTCGATGGCACCAGGGTGCGTTTGCTGGGAGAAGAGGGTTCTGATAAGGGCATGCACTCAGTGGCTGCTTGAGTTAAAGCGGCAACGTCCGTGCCATGAGATTAGCTAGAACTGCGGTGGCTGAACCAGGGCAGGAGTACATGGTGAAAGGGACGGTGCATCCAGGTGCAACCATTAAAGGGAATATGAAGCTTAGTCCCACTAAAGGTTTTGTTGAGAAACATAAAATACTCATAGTCAGCGTCCTAGTCAATACCCAACTTTCTAAAGTTGTCCCAGTAAAACGCTAACCATTAAAGAGGGATCCATTACCGGGCTCCTCCAGCCAGCTGCAGCGATGCAAACCGCCAGGGTTCCTCTACCTGCAGACCTGCTGGCTAGCCCCCCTGTGGTTCCTTTACACCTGCAGAAGCTCTATGCCCAGAGCTCTACAGACCTAAATGGCCATGAACAGCTCCAACTTAAATGTTTGCTCTGTGCTTATGCACATGTGTCTTCCAAAGGGCATGCTGACCTGGGCCAGACCAGCCTCATTCAACACGACATCATGACCCGTCCTGGTGCCTCTGTTAAACAACAGCCGCGGGGAAAAAACAACAACACGCTGATCAGAAGTGCAGTCTTGCCCAGCGCAACCACAGCAGTTGGGCCTCACCAATTGTTGTGGTGCATAAGATGGACGGCATGTACCATACATTCAAGACGTCAGACGCGTCAGCAGCCTGGCTTCATATTATCACCGATTTGTGAAAGACTTTCCCTCCATAGCTGAGCTCCTACATAACTTAACCAAGAAAAATGCCCATTTCCAACGGCATGCTAAGCACCAAGCAGCCTTTGATGAGCTAAAGTGTCACCTAAACTCAGCCCCGGTTCTTGACTATCCACTGGACCAGGGTAAAATGCTACTGGATACTGATTCCAGTGACATAGGCATTGGCACTATACTGTCACAAATACAGCAGAGAAAGTGTGCTTGTATATGACAGTCTAAAGCCGGCAAAAACTGAGCAGAATTATTACACCATGAAACGTGAATTACTAGCCATTATGGATATCACATCTGATTTTCGCTAGTATCTCCTTGGGCATCCCTTTATGGTGCCCACAGACCATGGCAGCCTGTGCTAACTAACAAAGATGAAAGAGCCTCAAGGAAAGTTAGCCCTGTGGCTCGAGAAGCTGACCGAATATTACTTCAAAATCACCCACCATCTGGGTTTATTGTACACCAATGCTGATAGTCTTTCCAGAAGACCTTGCCTCCAGTCCTGCCCATGCAAGTGCAGGATCCCTTCACACACCCAGGGGGCCAAGTCATCAGGCAGTCCAGTGCAATTTGAATTCTGCAATTTGCTGAGTCCGGTGGGGTAGAGGGAATACTGGCTACCACAGCAGTGTGTTCAGTGGGGGTAAGTCAAAACACCCCTAAACCTGACACAGAGATTTTGAGCATAAGCACTGCTACCCCTGATACAGAGACTTTACATGGAAACACTCATACTAATGTAGAAGCTACAATCAGAAGTGATGAGCCAGATGCATGAAGAGCCAGTGGGTGGACATTTTGGTGTAGAGAGGACCATGGCCAGACTACAAACCAGGTACTATTGGTGTCATATGTGTCGCGGTCTGCAATGGCAGATTGTGGAGTTGGCGAAAATAGGATGGCAGGGTCTCCCATGGCAAATTGGTCCTGGGTGAGGGACCAGACAAAGAGCGAAACAGAAGACCCCTATGAAAAGACCATTGAGGGAACAGTTCACCCTGCCCGGGATAGGGTTACCGGGGCCCCGCCCTGGAGCCAGGCCCGGGGAGGGTTCCCAAGGGCGAGCGTCTGGTGGCTGGGCCTTAGTCCATGGGGCCTGGCTGGGCACAACCCGAAAAAGGGACATGGGCCCATCTTCCTGCAGTCCCACCACCCGCAGGAGGCACCATAAGGGTTGGGTGCAATGTGAGTCGGGCGGCGGCAAGGAGCAGAGGTCCTGGCGGACCGATTCCCGGCTACCAAGACTGGCAATTGGGACATGAAATGTCACCTCTCTGTTGGGGAAGGAGCCTGAGCTAGTGCGTGAGGTTGAGAGGTACCGACTAGATATAGTCTGGCTCACCTTAACGCATGGCCTGGGCTCTGGAACCAGTCTCCTGGAGAGGGGCTTGACTCAGTCTGGAGTTGCCCCTGGTGAGAGGCGTCGGGCTGGGGTGGTATCTTGGTATTCCTCTGTCTTGCTGCTAGTATGTTGGGGTTTCTCCCAGTGGACGAGAGGGTCTGTTCCCTTTGCCTTCGGGAACGGGTCCTGACTGTCATCTGTGCTTATGCGCCGAGCGGCAGTTCAGAGTACACAGCCTTCTTGGGGTCCCTGGGTGGAGCACTGGAGGGTGCTCCCCCTGGGGACTCTGTTGTCCTACTGGGAGACTTCAGTGCTCACGTGGGCAACGACAGTGAGACCTGTAACGGCGTGATTGGGAGGAACAACCTCCTGGATCTGAACCCGAGCGGTGTTACCGACAGGCCAAGCGGAATGCGGCGTGGGTGGTGGTGGAAGCAAAAACTCGGGTGTGGGAGGAGTTCAGAGAGGCCATAGACTCTAAAAGACTCTCAGACTGCCATGAAGAGATTCTGGCAAACTGTCAGGCAACTCAGGAGGGGAAAGCTGTGTTCTACCTGCACTGTGTATAGTGCGGGTGGAGCGCTGCTGACTTCAACTAAGAAAATTGTCAGGCGGTGGAAGGAATACTTCGAGGATCTCCTCAATCCCACTGACGCGTCTTCCGAGGAGGAAGCAGAGTCTGGGGATGAGGGGAATGACCCGCCAATCTCTGGGGGCGAGGTCACTGAGGCAGTTAAACAACTCTTTGGTGGCAGAGCCCCTGAGGTGGACGAGATCCACCCTGAGTTCCCGAAGGCTCTGAATGTTGTAGGGCTGTCTTGGTTGACACGTCTCTGCAATGTTGCGTGGAGATCAGGGGCAGTACCCCTGGACTGGCAGACCGGGGTTGTGGTCCCCATCTTTACGAAAGGGAACCGGAGGGTGTGTTCCAACTACAGGGGAATCACACTCCTCAGCCTCCCTGGGAAGGTCTATGCCAGGGTGCTGGAGAGGAGAGTCCGTCCATTAGTCAAACCTCGGATACAGGAGGAACAATGCGGTTTTCATCCTGGTCATGGAAAACTGGATCAACTCTTTATCCTCTCGAGGATACTCAAGGGTGCATGGGAGTTTGCCCAACCAGTCTACATGTGCTTTGTGGACTTGGAGAAGGCATTCGACTGTGGCCCTCGGGGTGTCCTGTGGGGGGTGCTCCAGGAGTATGGGGTGTCTGGCCCATTGCTACGGGCCATTCAGTTCTTATACAACCATTGCAAGAACTTGGTCCGCATAGCCGCCAATAAGCTGTACTTGTTCCTGGTGGGTGATGGGCTCCGCCAGGGCTGCCCTTTGTCACCGATTCTGTTCATAATTTTTTATGAATTTCTAGGCGCAGCCAAGTGGCGGAGGGCTTTCACTTCGGTGGTCTCAGTATCTCATCTCTGCTTTTTGCAGATGATGTGGTCCTGTTGGCTTCATCAGGTGATGGCCTCCAGCTTGCCTTAGAACAGTTCGCAGCCAAGTGTGAAGTGGTGAGAATGAGAATCAGCACCTCCAAATCTGAGGCCATGGTCCTCAGCTGGAAAAGGGTGGAGTGCCCACTCCAGGTCAGGGACGAGACCCTGTCCCAAGTGGAGGAGTTTAAGTATCTCGGGGTCTTGATCATGAGTGTAGGGAGAAGGGAGCGGGAGATCGACAGATGGATTGGTGCAGCGGCTGCAGTGATGCGGACGCTGTACCGGTCTGTTGTGGTGAAGCGACAGCTGAGTGTAAAAGCAAAGCTCTCAATTTACCGGTCGATCTAAGCCCCTACCCTCACCTATGGTCCCGAGCTGTGGGTAGTGACCGAAAGAACGAGATTGCGAATACAAGTGGCGGAAATGGGCTTCCTCCGAAGGGTGGATGGTCTCTCCCTTAGAGAGAGCCGCTGCTCCTCCACATCAAAAGGAGCCAGTTGAGGTGGTTCGGGCATCTGACAAGGATGCCCCCTGGGCGCCTCCTGGGCGAGGCTTTCCAGGCATGTCCCATGTCCCAGCTTTCCAGGCTGGATCAGGTGACCCTGAATCCTCCCTTAGTTATGCTGCAATAGGTGTAGTCAGCTGGGGATTCCCATGATGCACTGGGTGTTTCTTCTTCACTCACTATGTGTTAACAGACCTCTGTGCATTGAATCATACTTGTTATTAATCTCTGTCTCTCTTCCACAGCATGTTTTTATCCTGTCTTCCTTCTCTCACCCCAACCAATCACAGCAGATGGCCCCGCCCCTCCCTGAGCCTGGTTCTGCTGGAGGTTTCTTCCTGTTAAAAGGGAGTTTTTCCTTCCCACTGTCGCCAAAGTGCTTGCTCATAGGGGACATATGATTGTTGGAGCTTCTTTTTTTTTCGTGTTATTCTAGGGTCTTTATCTTACAGTATAAACCACCTTGAGGCAACCGTTGCTGTGATTTGGCATTACGCACATAAATTTGAATTAAATTGAATTGAATGTTTATTAGCATAATGCAAAAGCTGTTTTGACACAGTTTGACGGTTGACACAGAGGCAAACAATTATTCCCACCTATGGCAACCTAACATGCATAACTTTCAACTGACAGATGGAGTACCCAAACAGAAAACACATAAATGATGAATTTGAACCCAGAACCTTCTTTCTGTGGTTTACAGTCCTAACACAGTCATGCTGTCCCCATTCAGTTACAATGAATTTAGATATACCAACCATCAGTAGTGTTTGGTTAAGTCCAGACAGTTTTACTTTACTGGTTTTAGTTTTTATGCTAATAATCTGGTGTAACTAATGTCACTAGTTATATTATTCAATATAATACAATACAACTATTTATATAGCACATTTAAAACCGAAGGTACACCAAAGCGCTTCACAACAAGATTAAAACATAAGATATAAGATAAAAGTCTATAACAGACTACAAAAAACCCAAAAAAGTACAGACAAAATAAGAAATAAAACATTAGAGCATAGCTTAGAAGATAAAATTACTGGGTATTCATAAATATAAGGTGGGGGTATTTATACAGCGGAACATTAGTAGAAGATAAATAACATAAGGGTAGAATATAGGGGATGTGCACTAACTAACTGAAAATGCTCGGTCAAACAGGTAAGTTTTTAACTGAGATTTAAATGAATAGATGGAAGCAGAGGCGTGAATAGCCACATCATTTCCTTAGGAATTATTAAAGTATTCTGATTCTGATTTATTATTTCATGAAAAATGAGCTCATTTTCAACTTGATTTCACATTTCAACATTTCTCAAACATTTTGGACAAAGAGCAACAAAAGGCTGGAAACTGAGTGCCTAAAAGAAAAAGCTGGATGAACGTGTGGCATCTGACTGGGTTATTTAGCAGTAGGACACTAATATACCCGCGCAGAAGAAGAGCATCTTATAGAGTACGTTTCGCAGTTCAACAGTCTGTGAACAAATTGTGGTACAATTACAGAATAAATCTCCTTGAGATAAAATTGTGAAGACTTTGAATATCATCTACAGTACATATCATCAAAAGATCCTGATAGTCTGGAGGAATCTCTGTGCACAAGGGACCAGGACAAAAAATAATATTGAATGTCTGCGATCTCTGAGCGTTAATCCATCAAAAACGGGCATGACTGTGTCATGAAAATCACTGCAAGGGCTCAGGAACACTTAAAGCCATCAATGTCTGTCTGAATGCAGCTCCTCATGCTGTGCATAAATGTGGGTTAAAGCCTGCATCTGAAGACCTTCAATGTAAACATGATCCAGAAACATGGCTGTCTACTCTGGGCCAAAGTTGATTTACTGTCCTCTGAGGCAAAGTGGAAAACTGTTTTGTTTAGAAAAACGATGGACCCTCCTCCACACTAAAGGGGACCTTTAGTTTCTTGACCTCTTAACCACATCAAAGAGTAACGCAGGTTCCACACTGTACTCCCAAGTACAAATCCTCCACAGATGCTCCTGTAACCCTGGTTAACATAACTGCCAATAAATAAAAGCCTGTTAGTAAAAACAGTCATAAGAAATATATTACAGGTGATAAATCGTCAATAAATAGATCATAATGGTTAGAAAATTCATTAAAAACATCAGCAATGATATAATTCATGGTATAGGATTTCATTTGTGATTAAAAACATGTTAAAAGGTTAAAAAACTTGCTAATTCATGGTGTTTTATGTTAAAAACGGTGGATTGGTGCTTAACTGACACACAGGCTGCAGTTCAAAGGCCTTTGACGGTGTTTCAGCGCGCCATATTGGCGTCACCTCATTTACGGCTAAATAAGCTGGAAAAAACTGACTTTTACTGTTATTTAAGGGCTACCCGTGTGTTATTTTCGTTTATGCACTTTATTTTGTTGTTATGGTAGGCCATTAAGGTTTGGATCGGGAAATGCCAAGCTAGAATCGGAGTTTGATCCGCTGAGCGAGAAACAAGATGGCGAGCCACCCACGGACCCATTGAACTGTACCGAGCAAGAAAAGGGAAAACGCCCCCTGCTGGACGTTGAGCTCTTTCGCTGAAAAAACTGGTAGGATTAATCCATACACCTCTGCAAAAGAACAGCGGACTTTCAAAGCACTGGATAATCATTCAGAGTAATTCCAGGATTAATAGTTAAATGACACAGAGACAACTTTCTTTTGTTTGTTTGTTTGTTTAAGGGATTCATTCAGCCTTTTGCTGAATTGTTTTGAGTTTTACATTTATTTATTTATTTTTGTAAATTATTTTGGTCAACCTTACATTTTAATGCTGTAATGGTGTTAATGGAAATGTAAGTAATTTTGTTGGGTTAAAACAAAATAAGAACTGGTTGAAAGGTGAACCTAGACCAAGATTAAATTAAATCTTGGGCCTAAAGAACTGAACTTGATTTAAAATAACACAGTGTTAATGCAAATAGATCAAAGGATAAACTTGAACTTAGAACTTGAAATAAATAAGACAATAACCTAGGTTGAAAATAACATCCTTCTAAAGCCAAATAAAAGGTTTTGAGATAAATAGGATAAACTAACAGAACATACTGAACAAAAAGGGGAAAGAAAATATCTTGTTTTCCTTAAATGTGTGATGTTGAATGTTTTATGTAATGTGTGTTAACTGTCTATTCTCTGTGTTTGCAAAATAACAAGCCGGCAATTTAAATGTATTTTTCTGGTCTGTGGTCTTTATCACACGCTACACTCATTACTACTCTAGTAGTCGAACCTAACTGGTCCTAGTGTACTGTAACGACTCCAGAAGTGTTACACTCCCATGAATAGGTTTGTATAATTTGGGAAACAGGCATGGTGACTTCCATGAAGAAGCAAGTATGTTACAAAGAAGCCACAGGTAAATCCAGAACCCATCCAGCTTGTTTTCAGGGCTCAGCTACAAAGCCTGTCTGGATCAACAGCATCAATGCTCAGCTGCATATACAGGTGTTAGAGCAGCATATGTTCCTTCAGACATCTTTCTCAGGTATGGCCTTGCATATTTCAACAAGACAGTCCTACACTGCATACTGCAACTATTACAACAGCATGACTTCACAGAAGACTCATATTGGACAATCTTAAAACCTTACATTTTTCTCAGTTTAAACATTTGATGTTTTCTCTGCTCTATTGTGAATACAGTGTGTTGACCCATGAACCATTTTTATTCACATTTAGAGTGTCCCAGCCTTGTTGAAACCGAGCTTGTACTTGGCTTTTTTTCACAGCTTTCACTGCAGCAGAAAGTTGCAGCTTGCAATCTTGTGTAGTAAAAATCATGTTTGCTTTTAGTTTTTTTATTGCTCTCCTCTGAATTGATAGCTGCAAATGCTGATTTAACAACTTGGTCCCAACATCCCAGTGGGGAAAAATCCTAAGTGCTGAGTGCCACATTCACTGTAAAACACCTGTAGTTGCTCCGTTATGGGATAGCAGTAACATGATTTGCAAGAAGCTGCAGCAAAAATAAAACTTTACCTTAAAACTGATGGGATGAAAGAACTTCAGTTTTATTTGTACAGTACCAGATGACAATAACAGTTACTTCAAGGTGCTTTATATTGTAAGGCAGACCCTACAAGAATACATACAGAGAGAAAAGCCCAACAATCATATGACCCCCTATGAGCAAGCACTTTGGCGACAGTGGGAAGGAAAAACTCCCTTTTAACAGGAAGAAACCTCCAGCAGAACCAGGCTCAGGGAGGGGCGGGGCCATCTGCTGTGATTGGTTGGGGTGAGAGAAGGAAGACAGGATAAAGACATGCTGTGGAAGAGAGACAGAGGTTAATAACAGATATGATTCAATACAGAGAGGTCTGTTAATACATAGTGAGTGAGAAAGGTGACTGGAAAGGAAAAACTCAATGCATCATGGGAATCCCCCGGCAACCTACATCTATTGCAGCATAACTAAGGGAGGATTCAGGGTCACCTGGTCCAGCCCTAACTATATGCTTTAGCAAAAAGGAAAGTTTGAAGCCTAATCTTGAAAGTAGAGATAGTGTCTGTCTCAAGGGCGTCGATTTGGCATGGACGGCAGGGACGTGTCCCCACCAATAATTTGATCTCTTCGAGTAAAGAAAAACAAAACTGATAGAAAAAAAAAGCGATCTGTCAGCGTCTCATTCACCCAGCGGAGCAGAAAGAGTTAAATTACGTTCTCTACTGGAGTCCTACCTCATGTGACAAATATGGCCAATGTGATTGGCTGAGCCTTTCAGGGAGCTCTGTTTAGTTTTAGCAGCGGCAAACCTGCACTGCGAGGAGGAGAGGAGGACGGCAGCAAAGAGGAAGAAGCTGGATATAAGAAAGTGTTTTTTAAAGAAACCTGTAAGTCACTTAAAGTCAAGTTCACTCATAAAATATGTCACAATAACGTTACAGGCTATGCTAGGCCAAACATGCCAACACTCACGATTTTTCCGGGAGAATCCCGAATTTCAGTGCCCCTCCTGAAAATCTCCCGGAGCCACAATTCTCCCGAATTTCTCCCGTTTTTCCACCCGGACAACAAAATTGAAAAACCATATCTCAGATTGTCCCAGCCAATTCCAGTTTCCAACAATAACTACTACTGCAGCTACTTAGTTTTAGTTTTACTCTTATTACTTTTTCTGGGTCTCAAAATAAACTTTTAAAAATGTTTCAGGCGAGAATGTAGCTGTGTAAACTTCAAATATCTGAGCCGGCGAGAACAGCAAACTCCCGGCACATCGTTTTAGGCTTTGGCCCACATCAGTCTAAAATTGTATGTAACCACGTGATGCCATGTCCACCAGGAGAGACTGGACAGTATAGATGTAAAACAAATATGCCAGCAGTTTATCTCAGTTAATGAGAGGAGCAGGCATGTGTTTGGCTGCTTCACATAGTGGACATTGAGTTGTTGTGTGGGACATGTAGTCCATGTCTGTTGCTGTAACAGTAGTTCATGTTTGGAATAAAACATCCCAGCTCACTGATCTGATCGGGGCAACAGTGCCTAAAATGTTGCATAATGTTGCTGAGAGATCTTTTACTCTGTGATAATCTTAGACGAGTAGTTTTATGGACAAAAACCAGCAGGTCACTCAGTGTTCCCTTAGTGCTGATGTGTCAGAGATGTTGGTGTAACTGAAGTAATGATGTTAAGTCCTTAAAGTCATATTCTTTTATTGTCATGACTGTATTTTTATTTTTGTATGATACATGATTTATATGGAATATGGCTGAAGTAAACTAAAGCCTAAAATACTTAGTCATTTGTTTAATAGTAATTTAACGTTATATAATTCACATATAAAACTATGAATTGTAATTTTAAATGGTTTAAAAGCAGGTAGAATAGCATATGTAGGCAAGTATATTTCTCCTTTTTTATCAAGAAGCAAAGACGAAAAGGAAAAAAGAAAAGAAACGGGGCAGGGTTCGGTGGTTGAATCATCGTCCCCACCAATGCCAAAACCAAATCTACGCCCTTGGTCTGTCTCCTGAATCCAAACTGGAAGCTGGTTCCACAGAAGAGGGGCCTGAAAACTGAAGGCTCTGCCTCCCATTCTACTTTTAAATACTCTAGGAACAACAAGTAGGCCTGCAGAGCGAGAGCGAAGTGCTCTAATAGGGTGATATGGTACTACAAGGTCATTAAGATAAGATGGGGCCTGATTATTTAAGACCTTGTATGTGAGGAGCAGGATTTTGAATTCTGGATTTAACAGGAAGCCAGTAATAATCATAACTGACTGAGCTGGTGTGGTAATATTTACTCAGCTCTTGTGCACATGCTGCTATTCAGTGCTTCCCAGATCCTAATGTATTTGGCTACATTAGCTATTGGACAGTAACAATTACGTGCAAATGACTGTGGCTGAATGCTTAACAAAGCCATTCACTGCAGAAGCCTCTTCCCTGCTCTCGTTGCTTTGGTTGGCAGTGTGGAGGCAGCTTGCAGAGACCAGTGCAGCAAATGACAACAAGACCTGATGTCTGGCACAAACGTTCTAAATTATGATCTCATTTTTCACATCTTCACCTTTTTGCAGCTCTGTAATTTTCTACTTTCCTGTACTTTTGCCACAGAGCGCAGGAGGTCCTGCCTGCTAGCTTTATGAGCTGTTAGAAACCTAGAGGCCATCTTGTAAACGACCAATTAAATAAGAGGAGATCATGAGGGACTGCATACCTGCCCCGAAGGAACTATAAAAGCTAAGGAGAGGGGAGGGATATGGAGCTATACATCAGGCTTTGCTGAGGATAATTGCAACTGGAGGATTTCAGGAGGGATGCGAAAGTCCAGATCCCAGTTCTATGTTTTTAATATACAAGGTCTCCTCCTAAGTGAAGAATGGGATTGTCAGTGATGTGTAGAGAGGACAGTGTGCATAAATGAGATGACAGCAAAGATGTTTGCTTTGCCTTATATTTGTAACACGGGAATGGCAATGTTATATAATTTGGTGTCCAGCACAGGACAAGGCAGTGATTGTTCTGCACATATTGCTTGGTATGCATGTAGAGACATGTGGCATACAGAACAGGCAGCACAGACAAAAGAAAAGCGGAGTAGATCTGCACATAAGGAGGGCCCAGAGACTGTAAATCATCGTCTTCTTCCTCTATGACACCCAGCTGTATGCAGTAACAGCAACCTTACTAAATCTAAGTGGAGTCGCAGGGTTGCCTTGTCCACACAATCCATTCAGTCCATTGATCAAAGGGTGATGTGACGAGAGTGGAAGATGTGTGGGGGCTTGGTCACCCTCCTCATAAATACTGGGCACACTATGAAAGAGTCGACTGGACACCAGAAGAAGGGGGCATCCCTGTATTCATCACAAGATGATACTGCATTCACCAGGAGAACAAACAATTCTTCCTTCAATAATCTGTTTGTTAACTTGGATCTTATTGTTATAGGTAGGGATGGGTATCGTTTAGGTTTTATCCGATACCGGTGCCAAACTGGTACTTTTGAAACGGTGCCGGTGCTTAAACGGTGCTCGAACCGGTGCTTAAACAATGGAAAAAACACAAACTTTGTCCAAAAACCTCTCATGTTTAACTGTTTTCCACTTTTTCTTTGGTCATTTTAGCCTTTTTGGCCAGGGTGAAGGGAGTATCTGCCATCAAACAAGAAGACAGCCGCATGTAGCTATGATGGTGTTTGCTAGTTCACCTTACATGCATTAATGTAATAACGTGGTTAGCCTACTCAACGTAAATTACACACGAACAACATTAAGCTACTCACGCAGAGAAGAACGGCTGCTGCTGCATCATCATCCTCATCATTTCTGCTACACTGGCAGGGCTAGGGGCCAGGACTCTCCTCTTCGGGTTTTTGGGGGATGTTGCTAACTCCGGGTCGATAACAGGCACCACACCCGCAGTAGATGTGCTCGGTGTGAGGTCTCGCAGCAAGCTATCAAATACGGCGCATTTCTCGGCTTTTAAAAAAACGCTATGCGTCGCCAGGTGTTTCATCAGATTTGAGGTGTTACCTCCTTTGACAGTATCACAGTATCAGCTTAAAGCACTTGTTGCAGCTGCTGAGTTTGCATCTTTTGCTGTGAAGTACAGCCAGACTTTGACCGCTTCGCCTTGGGCGTTTTTAATCTGTAGCTCTGCTCTAAAAGAACGTACGTACCTGGACCCGCCTACTATCCTCGGAAACGTAAAATGATTGGCTAGAATCCAAAGTGTATCACATCTCAGGAAAAATAAAGCACTGAAATGTGCACTGCTTTTCGGTCTGGTTACTACCGATTATATCAGAACCAGTGCCATCATGGCACCGGATACCGGTACCCATCCCTAGTCATAGGTTTGGTCACCATTTTTAGTCATGACAAAAACACTAACCAAGTGATCAGACAGACTAGTTACTACATTAGTAGCACTTTGCTTTCATACACAATCATTTAACAAATATCTTATAGTCCCAAGCAGCCATTGCTAAATGTTAATGTCGATTAACGTGGGTTATAAACCATCATTAAATGTTTGTGAACTGCTCTAACAGGTAAATAACGAGACATCAAACCTTAATGAAGACACATGTAATTAAAATGTTATGTTTTGCATTTTGTGGAGTAGCTAAAATAACAGAAAATTAGTCAACAGTCATCAGCTGCAGGATTTGGATCGGGTGTTGTCTCTTTGTTGCAGTTTTTACCATTAAAGGTCCATTTTGAAGCTCTCAGTGATGTGCTGTAACACACTAGAACAGCAAACATGAAGTGCAGGCTGACACTGCTGGTCTTCTGATGTTGGCACAATGTTATCATGACTGATTCTGTAGGAAATGGGTATACATCTATCTACACACAGACGAGAATAAGATCCAAGTTGTTTTAAATCAGAATAACCATTTGTTACTACTTATGCATATAAAACCAACAATGACATCACTTGCATAAGAATTGAGATGCAACATATTGCATATTGTACATCACTGTCATGCATTGCATTTGGAATAGGGAAAAAGTCCCATGTTTATACACTGGTTGCATTTCTCTTCATGGACTCGGGAGTCCGAGTAGTTTGGTTCTGGACTGCACAGTGTAAACAGTCTCTTCCTGCTCCGTTTACTGGGCTGTGCATGCTGTGTTCCAGAAACAGGCAAACACATTTTGGCAACATACAAGCTGATTTATTGCAATGCTGCCAACCCAAACAGCAGAAGTAAACACTGATCCCCTCAGCTGCATCAGTGTAGGGGAGGGATATTCATCATCTCCTTGAATGATAGAAAACATCTGCCACATCTAGCCAAGCAAACGCTGTGTATCAATACTCCGCTGAAGCTTGGGAAAGAGCTCAACAAATGCTTCATAGAAAGGCCGTACTCCAAATATTCCTCGGTTATTCTCTGCCCTGCACAGAAGTGAAAACTAAAATCAAATCGAGATATCAGTATTCCATTCTGGGTTTGCAGCATCACTGGAAAGGCCCAGATCCAAAACTCGTATCCCCCTGAGAGCACTGGTGCTCCAACTGGTCCAGCAGTTTTTCCACCGAGTCTTCTTTGTTCTCCAGTTTCAGGTATCGTCTGCCGTTGCCCAGATCTATTCGAGGCCAGCTTTGGTGAGTCTGCTCTGCAGAGTCGGCAACCTGTCCAAGAACGTTTACGCAAACCTGTGAGCTCACCTCCACAAGGGTGACTTCAAGCTGATTGGCCTGAATGTGCTCTCTCTGCATACACCTACCAGTTCGCTTTGTGTAGGGGTTAGTCCTGTAGCTCATACTGTGACAGCGCCTTGGTTGAGCAGCTGGGACATCAACTTCATCCACCCCTAAGGTGGACAAGGAGCCTGCAGATAGCAGGCACACATTGGTCTTAACAAGTGGGCCAGAACTGCAGCTGGCTCTCTCTTCACATTTAGCACCCAGCTGTGCATTAAAGTCAGTCTGACTGGAATTGCATGAGCTGGAGAGGGAAGCTTTGGGGGAACGCGGAGGCTTTGAGTCCTGGTGGTGGAGGCCTTCCATCTGAAGAACAGCTTGCTGGTAGAAGCCCTCCATGCTGTGCTCCTGGTCTGCGGTGCTTCTGCTCTGGAGCAGGGGCTCGGAGGTGGTCAGCTGCTGCAGACAGAGAACGTTGAGATGTGCAGCTGGTAGACTGCTAACCCACTGGTAGTGTTTGGCCATCGAATTGGCTGCTGCTATTTCTTTGAGGTCAGCTGAAGGCACAGCCGCAGACACGGAGCAGATAACACTGCGCATCTGGGCCAGCAGCATCTGAGTCTCTCTGTCCCTGTTTTCGTACAGGACGGTGTTGGCACATATGAGGATGAAGAGACCCACCCCCATGATGACTGGTCCCAACAGCTTCATCCTCTCACTGTGAATGAGACTGGCTGTGGACAGGAAGCCCTTGGGTCCCAGACGCCAGCCGGACGTCTGCGATTCAGAGGCGCTTTCCCCATCTGCAGCTCCCAGGATGGACGACCGTGATATCTGATAGGGCCAGTATCCTGCCACAGCCAGAGCAGTGCCAACAACCACCACCACCACGCCAAGCACGAGGAACGCTCCGGGCATGGAGCGGATGCGAAGCTTGCCTCGGATCAACCTCTCCTTCTTCTTTCTACTTCGTAAGGTGAAGCGAGACTTTGGTTGACGGGCAGGTGAGCTCGGCCTGACTGCTTGAGATTTCTTGGTCTTCATGGCACAGATTAGTCCAGAGCTCCTGGTCTGAGTCACAACCCGTCAGAGTGCTTTAGGAAGGAGGAAATGTAAAGAGTTAATGTCTCGGTTCAGTCAAACACATGCAATGGCTGCAGCTACGTTCACAGAGATGTCTGAACTTTTTCACGGTGGCTGAGGTGACAGTGAACACTGTGGCTGTCTGAGTGAAGCTCCGTCTGGATCTCCCTGCTAATTCTGCTGCAGCAGACAGTGATACACACCACTAACCTTTGTCTCGCTCTCAGTCCTCGGGCTACAAAGGCTGATGCCAAAATTAATGCTAATCTGAACCTTCATGTTATCACTGCACAAGAACACCAGAGATGGCAGCCTGAGGACAGACACGTGGGCAAATGTTTGAAACGAATAATATTTGACGAAGCCTTCAAAATATTTTGTAATGGGAGTATTTTTCAGTTTTAGTATTTACCGTAATTGTCGGGCTATAAGCCGCAACTTTTTGCACAAGCTTTGAACCCTGCGGCTTTTAGTCAGGTGCGGCTTTTCTAAGGATTGTCCATGATTTTTGTCATATCGTAAGAGGATTTGTTTTGTTTGTTCCGCTGTTGTACGGCACTACGTTGCCTGGCGGAAGGATCGGGGTTCAAGAGTGGTATGTTGGTCACATGTCCGTCCGCCAGGCAACGTAGTGCCGTACGAAGTAGTGCGAAAAACAAACTTCAAAGTAGCGCTGCGCGTTCAGCGGGAGGCGTGGATGATGAGCGGCGATAAACTTGCGAAAAGCAAGTTATGCTCAACTCCACCGGTGGATTCTGACAGCGTGGAAAAGTGTGAAAACATCCACGATCACCAACGGAGGAGGACAGCGCCACGGCCCTTCAGAGGGTGTTCGACTCTGACTCTGACAACGAGGATTTGTTTGGTTTTGAAAGTGACAACGAAGGAGAGAAGCGGAGAGTGGATGACGAAGCCATCCTGAGCCTGTTCGTATCCGACACTGGAGAAGAGACTTTGGTGGCTTTAGTGCAGGAAGAAGAGAAAGATGGTGAATGACTGACTTCTCTTCATGTTAAAGCCGTGTCACTGCACCTGAGCCTAAAAGGTAGTCCAATCTATGTTTCTGGTGTGCTGTAGGTTATTGTTATGTACTACATTTGTTACTCGTTTATGAAGCACAGTACATGTTTCGTACTTGTAATTACCGCTACTTGTATATATACCTAAAAAGTTATGCAAATATGTACCCATAACCTGTTTTTCAAAATATTAATAAAAGGGGTGTGTCTCCAAACAGCCATCTCTTTCCTGACAGTTCGCTTTGTGCATATTCTCTTACATATGATAAGGCAACATTGAAACACCTGCGGCTTTTAGTCAGGTGCGGCTAATGTATGTACAAAACAGGATTTCCCCTGATTTTAGCTCGTGTGGCTAATATTCAGGTGCGCTTTGTAGTCCGGGAAATACGGTACTTATTCATATGTTTAGACCTGCCAGAGCTCACTGTAGTTACTTATTACTGGCCACCTGACAGTGGGTTTTTCCCCAGAGTTCATCACCAAAACCTTCAAACGTCCACATCTGTGGAGAGCTTGTAAATCAAACGAGGTACAAACAGAAGCACTCACATATATGCTGTTCTTCCTAAGTTACAGTAATGAACAAGTGAAATGGAAAAGCCACCTCCAGTCGCAGTGACTGCAGCATGCACCAAAGAGCGTTAAATGTTCCCCTTGTCCTTCTGTGAATGCTTGTGCCAAATACACAAAGTAATAATGCACTCAGCTCTAAATCTTAAAGACATATGAGGGTGGCTGCTCTTAATCAAGTATAAGAGTGGGAACCTTAACCCATCATTAAGTACATTATTGCTGCAGTTCCACTGCACGTCTCGTGTTTGTACTGCAAATCCTTCTTACTTAAGCACTGACCTGTCTATTGTCTGTTGATACGCTTCTTGGGTTTTTCTTGACCTCTTAAACACGTTAAATATGTTTTACTGAGAATAAAATACAAGTTTATCAGACAACATCCAGCTTTTTGTGGAAAGACTTGTATATAACACATAAAATAGAGCGAACCAGCTTGTTGTTTACGTTTTACACAAACATTAATGTCCGACATCAGTCTCATTGAACTTGTTTTATCAGGCAGCTGATTTTATCATAAAAGCTCAGATGAAGCATCCACGATAGACTGACGACCGCCTGCTGGGAGAATGTGAGGAAAGGGAGGATATCAGCAGGACCAACAAGCTGTTCACGAAGACGAGCCTGTGTATATTTTTAGTCAAGTAATAAAGAGTAGATGCATTAAACACACATTTCTGTGCTCGATGTCGTGTTCAAGTGAACTTCCCAGTGATATTAAATTATTTAACAACTGTATTATATATTAGATATTATATCAACAATCCCTACAACAGCGTCCTACGTGAAAAAGCAATGAATTCATTCATGCAGACAACCAGGAAAGTGTTTTATCAGTACAGCCTTCATGTGAGATGTAAGCAGGCCGTCAGTGTTAAAGGACCTGACTGTGGAAAAAAGTCATGTCACCGTTTTATCCGAGGCCACAGACACGAGGAAGAAGTTCATCGTGAGGAGACATTCAGAAGGCCAAAACATCCAGAGCCAGAGTCAGTGCTGACGTCAGGCTTTGATTTCACACAGGGTTAATATTTCACACGTCACTGCAGATTTCTGTTTATAAGATCAAACATTAAAAGTTTGAACAGATCGTTTTATCTTAATGATCAATTGATGACATCACAGCTATCCCCTGGTCACGTGATAACCAAATAAATGAGCTGACCAGCACACACACACACACACACACACATCTGCCGTGGGATTAACGCTGCAGTAACAAAAACGAGAGGAGCAGCAGACTGCGTTCAGCAGCTGTGGCACAAGTTTGTGTCGGTGAGGGTGTGATGTGCTGCATGGTTGCACATGACGGTGAACGCCTGATCCGGATGATGCGCTGTTACCCTGTGGTCATGTAATTACGCAGGAATGACACAGACAGGAGCGTCTGCTGAGGACTTTCTCTACAGTGTGGCTCCGGAAGCCGCACTCAGTGTGTCATTGCCCCGGTCATACTGTGCATCTGCAGTTTACAGCCGGCACAGGAAGCTGGTCTGGATCAATTCAATTCCCGAGAAGCCACAAGTTGTGCTACATGACGAAAATGAACAAATGCGAAAGCGTTGGTGCACACGGGCCGTGTCAGTCACACGCACCAGCTTGTTGAGCCCAGACGGAGCGAAATGAAGCAGCAACAATGCTGTGGTGAAAATCAGCGTTATCAACTGACTGGGATAAGCGTCCCTCAGCTACGGATAGGACTGTCGTGCCGTGCCGGACTATCCGCACTGACAGACATGCAACCTGTCTGATGACCGAGCTGCTGCATTCCTCCCCGACAGCACAGCAGCTCACGGCTCCGTTACAGGATGAAAGAGTTCATGTCACCCCGCTGCTCCGACTGCACCACCACAGACACACAATCTCACACACTTCTGTGAACTTGCCTGGATTTCGGAGTTCCTGTTGCAGCTCGGTGGCAGTTTGAAGACACCCGACGTCCGCATGACTCCGAATAAGGTTTGGGGCTGAATCGAGCCCAGCCCTAAACCCGTCCCCACAGATCCGCCGCAGGGACGCCGCGCTGACTCCGTCAACTCCGCCGGACACAAGCCGAGCAGAGCCCAGCCCAGCCGCCTCCATGCACCAGCACCGCGGAGTGAGCAGGAAGCAGCCCCGCTGCGCGCGCGCGCACGCATGCACGCGGAAAATAAAGGTGCGCACGGGAGCTTCGTGTGACAGCGGCAGCGTCCCTCAACAAGTAGCGGCGGTATGAGTCACAGAAGCTGTTTGGGTGCACCTATAACTGCACTAACTCTCCACGGCTCCTCCTGCTGTCCTGGACTCTGGGCGCGCTCACAGAGGTGCTTCAAAGGTCACCATCAAAAACGAGATGTTACAGATTAAACACCTCAGCAGCAGCAGAGCTTCACCTGGTGATGGATCAGATCTTTGGATCAAATGATCTAAAGATCAAAGCTGGGACTCTGTAATGCACATTAGCAGAACATCAGGATGTGGAATAGCTTAAAACCATCACAGCTTGGTAACACTGCATTCATGTGACAGCACAGTGAAGAGTTATTAGTTAATGCATGAGGACAGATGGCTCTGACTTCTATCAAAGCACGTTTGTGTTTCGTGTCTATGCACATAATAAACTTATTGCTGTTAATTACATTTAAAATACATAATGATCCCTGACTGCTGAGGGACATCATAACTCGTGGGTCGGACCTCACAGGGGGATTTGCTTCAGCCACAGCTCATTAGCTTCATTAGCTTCGTCTTTGTTCTCTGCAGGTCGTGTCAGTCACGGAGTTTCAGCATCTGCCTGTGTCTGCACCAATCTTCCTGGTGTCTTATTACGCTGTTCCTCTCTTCACATGTGATCTGTTGTTGTTCAACACATCTCAGTCTCAACAGAGTTGATATTTTTAGGTGGAGTACTTTTGAGGCCTTCCACATTCTTCTTCTTCTCAAACTATTTGTCTGCGAGATTTTTGCAGACAAATCAGGTAAAGATCGTCTTAAACTACAAGCACAGCCATCACTCACCTAATTATCTGTTTAAAACACTTTTTTGACCAACATCTAAATTTTGAAACTCAAGTTCAGCCAGTCTGGTTTCCATCACTTCAGAAATATCAAAGCTTTGCTGCCGTCTCTAACGTTCACACTTTAATTTTCTCCTGCCTTTCTTTTGTAACTTGACCTGGACCTCCGTCCTCTGTAATTCAATTCAATTCAATTCAATTTTATTTATATAGCGCCAAATCACAACAAAAGTCGCCTCAAGGCGCTTCATAGATACAGAGAAAAACCCAACAATCATATGACCCCCTATGAGCAAGCACTTTGGCGACAGTGGGAAGGAAAAACTCCCTTTTAACAGGAAGAAACCTCCGGCAGAACCAGGCTCAGGGAGGGGCGGCCATCTGCTGCGACCGGTTGGGGTGAGAGAAGGAAGACAGGATAAAAGACATGCTGTGGAAGTAGCTCGTCTTCCACTGTAGCTCGTCTCCAGCTAGTGCAGAGCGCAGCACCAAGGACACCTATTCACACATATCACACCTGTTCTTGCATCCCGTCACTGGCTTCCAGCAAAACCCAGAATCCACCTAAAAATCCTGTTATTAACATATGAGGCTCTACATGGACAGACTCGTGTTTATACAGCAAAGCTTCGAAGATCTTATCACCGCTGCTCGGATTTTAAAGCCAGAGGTGATCGTGCTTTTGAGGCTGTGTCGCCCAAACTGTTTGTCTTTCTGTTTATTGTTTCAAACAGCTGCTGAAAGCTAACTTTCATATGTTAGCCTTAATCTTTGAAATGAACGTTGATTATGTGTCTGGATGTCTACTTAAAAATATCTATACAAATAAAGTTATTATTATTAATCTGTTGAGTGATTGACAAAAAAAATACATTGATAATCATTTAGTGGACTATTGATAGGGTTTTTCACCCTTCATTACAAATCTATCAATTGATCAATGAAGGAAATAATGAGCAGATTCCTCCATAATTCAGCCATAAATTGTAGTAAATGTAGTTATAAAGTGCTCTGTCTGCTCTGGCTGAACTCTGCATCTTCCACATTCACAGTGTTTTATTCTGTGCCTTTCAGCACCGTCCTCACTGTCACACTCTGAGGGATCGGGCAGTGATACGTGGGGTCGACCGCCTGTCTCCTCTGGAACCTCCACCCTTTGGCAGCCCAGCTGGGGCCTCCCTGCTCCTCCTGCTGGGGTGGGGGCAAATGTTGCCGAGATGTCTGCCCCCGGCTGCTGGGGTCATCGCTGCAGCTTCTCTCATTATCTCTCATTATCAAGTACACTGGTGACAAAGACACAGGCATTCTTACACACACACACACTCACACACACTCACACACACACTCACACACACACTCACACACACACACACACACTCACACACTCACACACACACACACACACACACTCACACACACACTCAAGATTTTTGATTTATGTGTGTGTGTGTTTCATGTCTGTATGTTGGTTTTGTTTCGGTCTCTTGCCTTCATCATCATCATCATCATCATCATCATCACACTATTGTAATATCTGAAGTAACACAAAAATAACACAGAGACAGATAAAAAATGTACCACTCTGCATCCAGATCACAGTCCTGACTGTAAAGCTGGCAGACAGGAGGGGTTTTAAAAAGAAGGAAAAAGGAGACGCTGATATGCTGGAGGATCCAGTCTTTGGTGACACCCAGCTTTGCCTCTGAGCCACAGCTTCAGCTTCTCATTATTACTCCCTGAATGATCTTTAGTCAGAGCTTGCGTCAATAAATAAAGGATAATGCGCCCTGCCACAGAACAAAGGTGGTTTAGGTTGCAGGAGCACAGCGGTGCATTTTAAGGGTTGATGTGACCTCCAGACCTCCCAGATATCAGTTCAACCAAGCATGTGTGGAATGTGTCAACCAGGCTGTTCTTCACAGGATGTAAAGGGTTCGCTGTTGCTAACATCTCGGTGCAGACACTCTGGCACATCTTATTACCAGGACTTCAGTGGTGTCCGTCCCTGATTGGTCAGGGCTGTCTGGCAGGTATAACATTATTCCTGATTGGTGTACATGTTCATCATTACACTTACATTTATATTTTTTAGTACTTTGAGTCAAACGTTTACATAATGTGAACACTTGCTTCACGATGGCCTAAAGAGATTTTTGTTGCATGACGTGTGCTGACTGTGATGTTTTCACATGTTTGCAGCAGTGTGAGGGGTTCATGCATCCACTGGTGTCTGTGAGCTCTGTCTGTGCTCTGAAACACAATAAAACTAAGAGTACCTCCTTGGTCTTTGAGAGAGATCACATCAAAATCAATAATTATTTTTTATTGTTTTTTCTCCTGCCTGTTATTTTATTCTTCCACAGGCGGAAAATGCTCCTGTACCTTTTACTGTACGTCACAGTAATGTGCTGACTCTTTAGGACTCGTGCAGAATAAACACACGTTTGTTTGTTTTTAATATTATTTGTGTCACTTTTGCCAGTCTTGCGATCTTTTTGTTTTTGCATCTTCCATAATGATTGGCACTTTTTATATCTTCCTACGTACTTTGTTTTATACAGTTTTATATAAAGTACAGAGGTACTGCATATAGTCTGCTCTGAACATTTCAACATGTGACCAACGACTTGTAGGAGAGATGATTCCATCTAGTGGACAGGAAGTGACATTACACCGTGCTAATCCAGTTCAACACGATGTTTGAACACATAAACCGGCAGTGGTGTTACTACCTTTCCTTTTTCTGTTTTTTATTTTTCGTATGCAGGAGGCACAAAGAAGAAGAAATCGCTTTTTTAAATGGTTGGAGGCAAATATCGGCAGGTACCAATAAAAAACTTTATTAATATGCCAAATTACAGTTATTATTGCATTTCTCTGCAGACAAATGAGTTTCAAATGGTTTCATGTTACGCTTGATTAATGTCAGAATTCTCAGAGAAGACCAGCTAAAAACAGGAGTTTAGTATTTATTTATTTAAATGCGTTTTGGAGCTTTCTTGACTCTGTTCATCAGGACGTTTTCAGAGGGAGAAACGTTTCATCATCAGGTGACGTCTTCAGTCTCAGCTGACTGCAGGTTTCAACCTTATAAACAGGCATTTGCATAATGACTGAAACCAGCCCACTGAAGGAACAATGGGCTGGGAGGTCATGACCACTGATCAATGTCCATGAGTCCCAATCACAGAGAGGTGGGGAATGGCTGCAATCACAGCATGTAAGATGGTGACAGATGGACCCTTAGGCCCCTCCTCCATTCATGGTAAATGGTAAATGGTAAATGGACTGGTTCTTATATAGCGCTTTTCTACTCTTTCTGAGCACTCAAAGCGCTGTACACAACTTGTACATTAACCCATTCACACCCATTCGCACAAGCACATCTTTCTAAGTGCTTTCTAAGTAACATTCACACACATTCATACTCCGATGGATGCATCGGAGAGCAATTTGGGGTTAGTATCTTGCCCAAGGATATTTGGCATGCAGACTGGGGAAGCCAGGGATCGAACCACCAACCTTCCGATCAGTAGATGACCTGCTCTACCACCTGAGCTACAGCCACCCTTCAGAGATGGTCTTTCCCTCCTTGACTCCGCCCTCAAACCAGCGTTGCTCCCTGTCCAGGATGTTACATCCTCATCATTGAAAGAGTGTCCACTGGCCTGCAGGTGTGAATAGACTGCAGAGTCCTGACGAGGTGGCTCTTCTGTGTTGTAACCAGAGGTTGTTTGGTTTCCACGATGTATAAATCCTGCCAATCCTCCTGCACTTAACAGCTACACTATGTTACTCTGTTTGTGTCGGGGACCCGATCCTTGGGGTGGACCAGTTTTTGGTGCAGCGTGTTTTGGGGTTTCAAAGCCACAGAGACCTGGTGTTTAGAAAAAATGCGTCTCAGCTTCTCCGATACTCCTGACACGTACGGGATCACTACAGGTTTTCTCTTAGTCATTGGTTGTCCTTCTCTCCTGGATCGGCTGGAGCTTTCTTTAGGAGCCTTTCCAGCTTTGACAAAAGTCCAGCTGGGATAACCACATTTACTCAGGGCCTTCTTGATGTTCCTCCCTGGCTGCTGTGTCAGTGGGGATGGTGTTCGCTCTGTGTTGTAGCGTCAAACACCCAGTTTGTGCTCCAGTGGATGATGAGAGTCAAACCTTAGATACTGATCCGTATGTGCAGGTTTACGGTACACGTCAGCTTTTAGATGTCCCCCATTACTGATGGAAATCTCACAGTCTAAGAAGGCTAACCTGCCACTGTTCATATCCTCCCTGGTGAATTTGATGTGTCGGTCCACCGAGTTAATGAAATGTGAAACGTCCTGAGGTTTGATTTTCACCCAGGTGTCATCCACACACCTGAACCAATGGCTTGGTGGTGTTCCAGGGTAGGATAGCAAAGCCCTCTTTTCCACTTCTTCCATGTACAAATTGGCCACGATGGGTGAAACTGGGAGCCCATGGCACACCCATGTTTCTGCCTGTAGGACTGAGCCTTGTATGTGAAGTAGGTGGAATGAAGACACAGTTCAAACACACTTGGTGGATGCTGAGAGTGGTCCTGCTGCTGAGGTTGGGGTCGTCCTGTAATCTCTTATGAACTACCTCCAACGCTTCTGTGACTGGGATGGTGAAGAGAGATGTAACGTCGTACGAGACCATGGTTTCATCTGCCTCCATGATGACATCTCTCACCTTCTCAACAAAACCCAGGGTGTTCTGGACGTGGTGTTCAGAGCTGTTTATATGATTGAAACCTGCAGTCAGCTGAGACTGAAGAAGTCCCCATGATGAGTGACGAAACGTTTCTCCCACTGAAAACGTGACATCCAGAGAAACAGAATCAACTTCTGGAGTCTAAAATATTTGTTTCCTCGTTCGATGGTCTAATCTGACCTAAACAGGGAAAAGGCTCTCAGGGCACACATACCGATGGGAAGGCTTCATGTTTAGAGGACTGGAGAAATGATATCAGAGCATCACAGCATCATCCACCAACTCAAGAGTTGACTCAACGTTTCTATTCTGCTGGAGTCCTGTTGACTCCTGCACTAAACGACCTTTAACCTGCTCCTCTGGCCTGACAGAAATATCACACCAACACAGCCTGGACTCTACAAAGTCTGAAACAATCCAATCACAGTCAGGTATGAAAGCGACTCATAAGGCAGGTTGTGTACCAATGGTCAGGTTTAATTTTAAACAGGATTATACACAAATAAAAACCATTAGCTTATTTTTATTATCTAAAAAAGAAAAAGAAAGAAGCCCACACACACACACGATCCGTATGGACTGGGAGGAAACAGAGGTGAACTCCAGAGGACATGACGTTCAGCAGTAGATGGGCTCTGGCAGACTGGAGGTCACATAGTCCTGCTGTAACTCTGTGGACTGCCAGTGACAGTCTATCAGTGCATCGTACAGTTCCTCACTGTGCTCCATGAACTTCCTGTTGGCCTCCACCACATCCACCTCCACACTTGGATCTGCAAAACACAAACATCCACTTAGAAGGTGTATGCGCTGCAATTACACACACGCCTCTTTATTAGGTACACCTCCACTCAAGAACACAAATATTTGTTTTGCCAAATCACAGGACGACCTGTTGAAGACCACACCATCATCTGTTTAAAACATCAGCAACGGGCCAAACTGCACACACAAGAATAAGAATACTGCTAGTGTTACCCCTCAGCCTCCTAGGAGACACGCCTATGATATCAATGTTATCACATTCACAAGACTTTCAGAAAACGTGACCTCTGACCTTTAGTTTGAGGTCACTGACATTCAAACTTGTCTGACGTTGTTAGTAGACGAAACGTTTCTTCTGCTGTAAATGTCCAGATCAACACAACCAACCTTTTGATATTGCCTTACCCAGATGATCGAGCATGCATCGAGAAATGTGAACCCACTTTGACCTCGATGCTTGAAGCTCGTACGAGCACGTGCGAGGAAGTGCGAGTAAATGTGGTTATCCCAGCTTTGTCGAAGCAGGGAAGGCGCCGACAGAACGCTCCAAACCCGTAGTGATCCCCTTTGTGTCAGGAGGTAGGGCTGTTCGATATATATCGCATGACGATATAAAAACATCGTTTCATTTTACGCTGTCGTTTGTTTCGTGGTGTCGCGAAATAAACAGTTTACGGCAATATTTGTTCATGGTTCTGATGGTCACTGTAGTTATTAATTTATTAAAGTTCTCTCTTTCTCTTATATGTAATATAACCACGCTACGGACGAACAGCATCGCGTGTCCGCTTGTTTATGTTCCACATAAACCTTTCACAATAAAGCTCAAGATCCTGTTGAGACTTTTCAAAATAAACTGAATCACATGAAAGAGCAGATTATTTACAGATGAGAAGTAAAAAAGACGCCAGGTGCTAAAAATAAAGCTTAGACTCAAACGTTAGAACAGGCTTTTCCCCGCAGCACGCCGTGTAAGAAATACTCACAAAGAAAACGGCGCCGTCACAACTTATGTCTAAAAATGTATCATGTATGTTTCATGCATCGGTTAAAACACTCGACTCCAGCTACACGACGCCCAGCTGGAAACACGTCACGCAAGTCGAGCTGCCCGAGATTCACAGAATTTACAGAAAATGTTACATTTTTGTGATTTATATCGTTATCAGGACGATAGATGTTTTATATCGGGAGATGAGATTTTGGTCATATCGCACAGCCTTATCAGGAGTATCGGAACATTTTCTCTAAACACAGAGTCTCTGTGGCTTTTAAACCCCAAAAACGCTGCGCCAAAAACTGGTCCACCCCGACACAAACAGAGTAACATAGTGGACGCTGTTCAGCGCCAGGATTTGTATATCGGGGAAACCAAACAACCTCTGGCTACAACAATGAAGAACTAACTCGTCGGGGCAGAGCGACATGAGGGAAATCTAATGTCACAATATTTTCTTTATATACATATCACCATGTGTTTAAATAACCTCCAAATGTTATGTTCAACCATATAAACCTAAACTTTCACTGCTATACTCAAACCGACCAGTCAATGGTTTTTTTCTACTTTGAATACAAAATAAAATCTGAATGTTTTATTTTAGTTCTTTAACCCTCAGGTGCACAGAGGATACTGCCACAGCACGTCTGTGGTCAACACCTTTAACAAAGGATTTAAAGGTTTCTTTGGTGTGTGGGGAGACGTTCACATGCAAAGTTTAAAACTGTCTTTTGACTTTTCAGCTGGTGGAATCATTTGTGTTGCTGCTTCCTTTTGCATCAATAGTTTTACAGCATGTTTGCGAATTGTCACATTTTATTCGACATCCTCCTTGTAAAGAGAAACTCCCGCTGTCGCCCTACTATTCCCCGTCTGGTAGGATGTAAACATGCAGGCTCAGTGCAGTGTGCCGCATGGAAAATCTTCCAGTTGGGGGGGGGGAATTAACGATGCATTCGCAGCATGTAGGAGAAAAATTACATGCAGACAGCTTAATATTGCCATGGCAACTTATACTCGATGGTAAGGATAAAGCCATTTTAACCATCGTACGTGGAGAAACTCGCGATACAACATATGGTATCTAACCAGATTCTTACTCTGGATGGCATTACCTTGGCCTCCAGTAACACTGTGAGGAACCTTGGAGTCACTTTTGACCAGGATATGTCCTTCAACGCACATATTAAACAAATATGTAAGACTGCTTTCTTCCATTTGTGCAACATCTCTAAAATTAGAAATATCCTGTCTCAGAGTGATGCTGAAAAACTAGTTCATGCATTTATTACTTCCAGGCTGGACGACTGTAATTCATTATTATCAGGATGTCCAAAAAACTCACTGAAAAGCCTTCAGTTAATCCAAAATGCTGCAGCAAGAGTACTGACAGGGACTAGAAAGAGAGAGCATATTTCTCCTGTTTTGGCTTCCTGTTAAATCCAGAATTCAAAATCCTGCTCCTCACATACAAGGTCTTAAATAATCAGGCCCCATCTTATCTTAATGACCTTGTAGTACCATATCACCCTATTAGAGCACTTCGCTCTCGCTCTGCAGGCCTACTTGTTGTTCCTAGAGTATTTAAAAGTAGAATGGGAGGGAGAGCCTTCAGTTTTCAGGCCCCTCTTCTGTGGAACCAGCTTCCAGTTTGGATTCAGGAGACAGACACTATCTCTACTTTTAAGATCAGGCTTCAAACTTTCCTTTTTGCTAAAGCATATAGTTAGGGCTGGACCAGGTGACCCTGAATCCTCCCTTAGTTATGCTGCAATAGATGTAGGCTGCCGGGGATTCCCATGATGCATTGAGTTTTTCCTTTCCAGTCACCTTTCTCACTCACTATGTGTTAATAGACCTCTCTGCATTGAATCATATCTGTTATTAATCTCTGTCTCTCTTCCACAGCATGTCTTTATCCTGTCTTCCTTCTCTCACCCCGACCAATCACAGCAGATGGCCCCGCCCCTCCCTGAGCCTGGTTCTGTCGGAGGTTTCTTCCTGTTAAAAGGGAGTTTTTCCTTCCCACTGTCACCAAAGTGCTGCTCATAGGGGGTCACATGATTGTTGGGTTTTTCTCTGTATCTATGAAGCGCCTTGAGGCGACTTTTGTTGTGATTTGCTGCTATATAAATAAAATTGAATTGAATCCTGCAGTCAGCTGAGACTGAAGAAGTCACTTGATGATGATGAAATGTTTCTCCCACTGAAAACGCTGCAGCCAGAGGAACAGGATCAACCTTTTTGGAAACTACTGCTCATCTTTTTCTTATTTTTTTAAGTCTGGCATGTAGCAACAGCAAGCAGCTGCCACCCAGGCTAAATGCTAACCTTCCAGTCCTTCGTCCTCCTGAACGGTTTCGCTCTCCTAAAACAAAAAAGAAAGAAGTTGAATGACTCCATCTGTTTAACAATAACTGATATCTGCAACTGGTTTGACAGAGACAGCAGTTACCTGTGCAGCAGGATACTGCGAGTAATCATACTGCGGATAGTTGTAGCCGTACATTCCTCCGGTCTGGTCATAGCCCCAGGAAGAATAATAGCCAGGGTAGGTCTGCTGCTGGTACTGGGTGTACTGGTCATAGTTCTGTCTGTATCCAGAGGGGGACTGCCACGATTTGTGCTCCGACTGCTGCTGCTTGTTCTTTAAGCTTAGAGAGGAGAGCACAGAAACACTGGTGAACTGAGCCGGTCCTTGGCTGTGCTACGGCACAAATACAGCCGTGTCCTGACAAAGGGAGGTGAGTGAGAGGAACTCACTTGTTGGCAGCCAGGCTCAATCGCAGAGGCTTGCCCCCCAGCCCCACAGCACCCTGACACTCCTCCAACGCCCGCTTCTGCAGCCGCTCATCGGGGAACTGAACGAAGCCACAGCCCCTGCAGAGAAACACGGGGATGTTAAACTCACGAGGGAGCAACTCGTCTCAGAAGACCTTTCTTACGTTTACACCACACTTTAAACCAGAGGAGAAGAAAACGCTGTAGATTCAGTTTAGTTTACTCTGGGATCATGTTTGAGTCTGCCACAGATAAAGACCAACACTTGATTATACATTCGTGGTGCTGTTGATTTTGGTTGCCAGTTAAATTCACAGGCAGTGTGGAAAAAGTCTTTTTACACACAGTTACACAAAATCCTGCAGAAAAACCAGGGTTAGACTGAAGTTAGCACGTAGCAGAACATAATCGCAGCTGTGGAGATGAGCATCTGCAACATGGGGTCACTGTCTGTCAAATCCATCGCTTCAAAGCTCATCAGCAGTCAATAATTGTCCCTTTTACGATAATTAATATGTGTGCAGGTCCCGTCAGTGAATCACTGCCTGACTGGTCCTGAATGAAGGACCAGAGCGATTCAGAAGACCCCCATGACTACAACAGTTCCCCCTGCCCGGGATACCGGGGGCCATGAGAGGCAGTGGGCTGCAGTGGGCATCCTGGTATCCACTTGCCTTGGGGTTTTCCTCAGTGGACGAGAGGGTTTGCTCCCTGAACGGGTCCTGACTGTCACCTGCACGCGCCAAAGTTCAGAGTATCCAGCTTTCTTGGGAGTCCCTGGGTGGGGACTCATCCTACTGGGGGACTTCAACACTCATGTGGGCACCGACAGTGAGACCTGGAGGCGCGATTGGGAGGGATGGCCTTGCTGACCTGAACTCGAGCAGTGTTGTCACCGGAGTTTTGTTTGTCCGTAACAAATGCCATGTTTGAACATAAGGGTGTCGGTAAGTGATTGCAGTACCAGGATGCCCGAGGCCGCAGGCTGATGATTGGTTGTGTAATCGTTCATCAGATTCACGGCCGTATGTTCTGGACACTCGGTGAAGAGGACGGAGGTGTCAGCTAATCACCAGGTGGTGAGTTGGACCAGGCGTTGGGGAGGACAGACCTGCCACACCAACACGTGTAGTGAGGGTGAAAAGATGGATGATTCGAGTCCAGCAATGCCAAATGTGTTGTGACATGTTAGTACTTACTTGGAGTTGCCCATGCTGTCCAGCACCACTTTCCCACCACGACAGGAAGGGTAACGATTGTAAAAGAACTCATAAAGCATCCCATCATCCACATCTGGAGTGAGATCGCCGACAAACAGAGAGTACATCTGCCTACAACAAGAGACAAAGTCAGAGCAGCGCTCCGTGATGGTCCTGTCAGTAAGACACTTCCTGCTCGTCCACCTGGACTCACCCGCTCTCCTGCTTCCCAAAGGTCGCTCGGTTTAACTTGAATCTTGTGGGCTGTGAGAAAATAAAGTCCAATCAATCAACAAATGAATAAAACCTCTGAAATGATCAACAAACAAACAGAAGACGAGGCTGCTGTCAGCAGCTGCTGCTCTCCATACCGGGTTGGCTCCCGGTAAAGGCTTCCCATTGATTTTGCGGAGACACCTCTCGGCCGTGGCCTCGTCTGTCATCTCCACAAAACAGTAGCCCAGAGCACCCCTGGGGGACGACACACTATTTAACGTCATTATAGAATAACTGCAATAAGAAAACCGCATGTGAATTCAGCTCTTACCCCGTCATCTTGTTGCGGATGATCCTGACATTAACCACCTGCTCGCCCATGGTGGAGAAAGCTCTGGTGATGAACTTCTCGTCCATGTAGGTCTCCAGCTGCAGCAAAAACAGTTGTGTGATCATAGTGGTTACTATTAGGAACGAGCCGGGTTTCAGCTAAATGTTTCTAAGAGAGGGAAGACAAATCTGCTTTGGTCCACAGAACTGTGCAGTGCAGCCAGACTGGAAGGATGGAAATAAAACTGAAATTCCCCTTTTTCTAATGAATCTGTCACAAATGTGGGCTCAAAGTAATGCTGGTCTAGTTACAGTGTGACTTATCACAGCTGTGCCGCTCCTGCACAGCCTCACCTAAACTGGACAACTGGAAATATGCTGCCTGGTCTGACAAGTCTCGATTTCTGCTGCAACATTTGCATGAAAGCTGGGCTGGATCGCGCCACAAGGTTTAAACGCCACGATCTGCATTTCATGGAAGACTGGGAACTGAAAACTGCCCGTCTCCAGCTACTGTCCTCAACACCACACCGGAGAGCATCTAGCTGAAGCCCTGCAGGATGTCCTCAAAACCTGGAAGCTCAACCCGACGGGACTGGTTGCTATAACAACTGACAACGGGGCTAATATTGTCGAGGCGGTTCAACTGAACAAGTGGCAGAGGATCCAGTGTTTTGGTCACAGGCTTCATCTGACCATTGGTGAGTGCAATACTGAACCTGATGATTTGAAAAAGAAAAAATGCTAATAAATGAAAAGTTTAGAGTCACTTGCAGAGCTAAACGTGCCCATGGACCACAAGACAAATATCTTTATAAGTCATAGCCAGCACATCTATCACTTAAAAATTTAAAGTTTAGTTGAATAAATAAACTATCCCCATTAAATCCAGTAAACCTGTTGAGTGTATCTGAGGATCGTGACACTAAATGAGGACGACAGCTGAGACAACACAGGGATAGATTTTTAAATACTCAGTGAAAAGATGCAAAAATATACACGTTCCAATCATGTGCTGGTGATTTTACCAAGATATGTTAACTACAACCATTACTAGGTTTTACATTATTGTTGAGTCTTATGCATCACATCTTATATAACTGAGATGGACGTTTCCCTTTGAGCGATTTGCATCTTAACATAACAATTAAAGTGATTTTAAAAGTTTGCATCTTGTGTGTCACAGGACATGCTGCCCACATTACCCGGTTATTTCTCTGTAAGAAAGTCGTCAGCAGCTTCTACAGCTGCAGGAAGAGCAGAGAGCTGGCTGAAGTGCAAATACAGCCGAGTCTTCCAAGTTACCAGCTACTCACAGAGGCAACAACTCGCTGGGGATCAAGGCTGTTGTGATAGAGAGGGTTCTGGAGCACTTTCTAAAGTCCTCTCTGCCGACATGAAAACCAGACCTCTAGTCCCTACTTGGCAGGACAGAGGAGGCAGTTCAGAAGCTCTCAACCCTTCAGGACTTCACTGATGCACTTTCAGGAGAGAAGTATGTGACCCTGTCCTACGTCAGACCTGTGCTACACCTGTTTAACACTAGTCTGCTGGCACCTGGAGAGGTGGCCTGTTGGACATGGGATCCACGGTTCAGGGCAAATACATCCCAAGTGAGAAAATGCACTAAAACAAAGTCATCTTGGAGGCTCTGCTCAGCTATCAGGGCTCGTGTTCGTCTGAGCTGCTGATCCAGCCGTGCCCGAGTCTGCAGACCGAGAAGAAGCAGCAGTGGGACACTGGCAAGCTTCTCCCAGCACAGCCACCAACACTGGTTTCACAAAGAGGGAGGTGATCGAAAATGTATTCTAGCTACCTGTTGTCAGTTTGTGTAGAGAGTGGTGCTGACCCTCTCAAATGGTGGAAGGAACAGGAAGTTGCCTATCCAGCACTGAGCTGTGTGCCAGCTCCCAGCTGCCCTTCTGAAAGGACTTTAAGTTGCAGTGGGAACATGGTAACCTGCCATGGGGCATCGTTGAAGCCTGATACTGTTGACAGGTTCGTTTTCCTGGCACAGAATCTGTAAGCTGTACAGTAGCTGGCCTTGCCAGTTGTTTGTGTTCTTGCTATGTTTTTATTGGCATTGGAGATTTGCACAAAGACCCACTGACCAAAGAACGAAATCAACAAAATTCTGTTTACATGTTTAGTTTTTTGCACAAAGTACCAGATGATTGTTCAGGAATACACACAAGGAAGCAAAACTTTACTTCAGTGTAAGCCACGTCCAAAGGGCAAGTTGCCTTTGTCATCTTTGCTCTGCATCTTTTTAGTTTACATTTAGTTTACAATTGTGAGCTTTTTGTTACGCATGAAAATAATTTTTTAATTTTATTTATGGAGCATTATTATTTAATAAATGTTGACAATTTATTTTTGACTAATTTTTCATGTACATTACAGTTGTATGTTAATAAAAGTCCCTGTGTGACATCTGGGACAAGTAGCTTTGACTAAGAACTGTTTGTTCTCACTTTATGGGATTAAAAAATATATATCAAGATATATTTTGTTTATCGTTATCCAGCTAAAAAATTATATGAAGATATGAATTTTGGTCGTCCAGTCCTACTGGTGCTGTGTAAATAAAACCGAATTGAAATTGCTTGCATTAATAACAGACTGTAGTCAGCAGCATCTGTGACAGTGTTAATACAAAATAAAGAAACTTCCTGTTTTGTAGCCACAGCATCATTACCAACCTAGTCCACTTTATAGAGCTGGTATATTTGTTGCTGCCCTCTTGGCAGATCAATCTCGAAAACAAACATTTTTATCGTCATTGAGACTCTTTAGCTGCATTAAGGATATAAAGTAACTTGAGATCATTCATGAGAGATTTGTCTCACCAGCCAGATATTTACAACAAAGACTGGAAATCGCTTTTTAGTGCAACACTGGTATGTAGATGGTGTGATAAGGAAAAGTCACTGTTATGGGTAAAGACCGGTTAAAACAGTGTCCTGGGTTCATGCACAGCTAGGCTGCGGATGTATGCTACATGTATGCTACACGAGAAAGCGTGTTTTGTCTGTCCACGGGTGGTGTTGGCCCCTGACTGCCACATTAAACACAAAGCAACCTTCTCACAGGAACTCCGTACAAACTTTTGTGCGACAGCAACATTACATGAAGTCAGGTTACGTTCATTTGGCGCGTGCGGCTCGTTTGCAGCTAGCTAACACTCACGGTCAGACCAAACAACGCGACAACGAGCTGGAAGTAACTCACGTTTCCCATCCATAGCGTGCTCATGGCGCTGCCGCGGTGAAGCTCCAACCACGAACACAGTTTACGGTCCAACTGCTAAACTACACCGAAGCTTCCTGTAGCTTTAGCCTAACGCCGACCACGCGCCACCCCCAGGTCCTACGTCACTCAAAAGGGCTTTGGAGCGTGATGTCACGGGAGGGGGCGTGGCCGCCGAGGCGCCATTTTAGCAGGCCAAACAAAGGAGCGAAAGCGCACGGATGGCAGCAGCAATGGTTCCACTTGCTGTGTTGTCGGTTGTAATGTTAGATCGCACGATCGTGAAGGGAATACGCTGGAAAATGGCTCTGTTATTATTCTTTCCCACCTGGAAGCAACGTGAGGCAGCTCGTGTATCGATATTAGCAAGAGAAGCGTCTGTCTGGATAGCAGCTGTGAGATATCCAGTTTCTTCCATCTCCAAATATCTGTTAGTGATGGGTAGATGAGGCCTCGTGAAGCGTTTCAGCACGTTCCCCAAACTGCATCGACACTGTGTCGACAGTGTTGCTGTTTTGCTCCATACTGACACCTGCTGGACCTTAAATATCATTGCAGGCAACTTACTTGAGACTCACAACAGAAACTGATTCAATGACCTCGTCATCCTTATATACACTGTAAGGTACTTTCCATGGAATCATTTTATATCTTCTATATTACAAATATTGTAGACATCTTTAAAATATATTATGAATGACATTAAGTGAAAATTAAAATGAGGGTATTGTGAATGTAATATGACCCATTTGACTCAGAGTTTATTATAAATTTCTATTCAGAAAAATAGGTTTATCCAATGTTTTTGCATTCAGTCTATTGCGTTTTTGTTTTTTACACCATTTCCCCAGCTTTGGAAAACTCACAGGAGCAGATGAAGCTGGGGAACAAAAGCTGTAAAGCAGGTGGATAAGGTTCTGATAAGAGGTCTTCCTATTCCCTCAGTACGTTACACTCTCTCTCCACAACACTAAGGGGTTGGCAGTCCTTTATAATAAAATTCAGGACTGCCTGGTCCAGAGCAGTCTTCCTAGATGAAAATAATAAAACACATATTAATTAAAAAAAATGATAATAAAGATGTTCAGTGTCTATACAGGCCGACCTGTGTTCATTCTGTGTGTGTTTGTCTCATTTTCATGTTTGGCTCTGTAACGCCGAAACACTGAGGAGGTGCTTTTGTTTGTGTAAGAAAGCAGAACAGATGCAACATTTAACCTGCATCAAATAAATAATTTACACTTCAAGTCACATTGCTGTTTCTTTTCTATTCTGATAGATTACACTGAAACAAAGACAAACTATTACCTTATTTGCAGTTAAAAGATCAAAATGATCCCACACAGCAGAAACATTTCTTTTTCTTTTGTTATGGAGAGATGTGTATTATTATTATTTTAATCTTTGCGAGAGTAATTTTGTGTTTTTTTGGTGGCGACTCTTCCGTTGGCAGATCCGGATGCGGTACCTTTTAAACACAGTTTGGCGCGTTGGCAATGAGCGATACAGCAGCTGTATCGCTCACGTGACTTTTTCTTAAAGCGACGCACCGATACAGGCGTCGGTGCGTCAGTGTTGCTGGACCCATCACTAGTTAGTGCTCCAGACATTTTCATTCAGGTAAGATAAGTTCATATCACTCTTTATAGATTATTAGTGTTATTCTCAATGCGGTCTGAGCTCATAACAAATTAGAACAAACATCCTACTGAGTGATTTTGTAGATTTATGTTCTGTTTATAGAGTTGCTAATTGTTTTTCATTATTGCAGCAAAGCAGCCAATGAAATGGATGAAACATCGTGACTGGGTCCCAGCGCTACACAAGGGGCACTCCGAAATCCCTGCTACAAACCACCATGCTAATCAGATTACTTCTTCCATGTGAGGGTGAAGAGGTGACCCTCCTGGATAAGATGCTGAAGGTTTGCTGCGTTTGGTGAACATGTGCCCCAGTGTGTTAGTAAAACCAGGGAAAATACTCTTGTTAAATACTCTTAAAAGTCTTGTGCTGTATATGTAGAGACAGTAAATCACAGAATGCTATAGAGGGTGATATTATTTAAATGCTGTCATGAGTTTATGTGAACATTTTGTCATTTGTAAACTATAAACAACATGGATTTCACATTGTACCTGATGTGATGTTCAACAAAGTGGTTTTAATTTTTTTTAAAAGGCAAACATTTATTTCTTTATTCAACTTTTGAACTGTTACTCAGTAAGTACACATTCAGCAAATCCAAATTACTTACATGGCAGTGCACTACAGGCACAAAGGTAGAGCCCTAAATACAACATTATTCAGAACAGAACTATGCTTGGAGAAATATTTTCCCATCAGTTGATCCAACTCCTCCACAGTAGCAGGTGGAATCTTTCCTGAGGACGGCTTCTTTTCCCTGTCACTACAGATGGTCTGTTCATGTTTTGATCCAGAGCCTTTTTTGGGCAGATGAAGAGGAGACGTCTATCTTATGGCCAACCTCTGACTGTATCATGGTCACATTACCCAGCAAAACCCAGCATGCAGGTTCATCTGTAACAGTCCTTGTGCCACAGATCAACACTGTTGCCATCCATCCATCCATCCATCCATCTTCATCCGCTTTATCCGGGGCCGGGTCGCGGGGGCAGCAGCCTAAGCAAAGAGGCCCAGACCTCCCTCTCCCCAGCAACCTCCTCCAGCTCATCCGGGGGAACACCAAGGCGTTCCCAGGCCAGCCGAGAGATATAATCTCTCCAGCGTGTCCTGGGTCTGCCCCGGGGCCTCCTCCCGGTGGGCACCTCACCCAGGAGGCGCCCAGGGGGCATCCTTACCAGATGCCCAAACCACCTCAGCTGGCTCCTTTCGATGTGGAGAAGCAGCGGCTCTACTCTGAGCCCCTCCCGGATGGCCGAACTTCTCACCCTATCTCTAAGGGAGATGCCAGCCACCCTTCGGAGGAAGCTCATTTCCGCCGCTTGTATCCGCGATCTCGTCCTTTCGGTCACTACCCACAGCTCGTGGTCATAGGTGAGGGTAGGGACGTAGATCGACCGGTAAATTGAGAGCTTCGCTTTTACACTCAGCTCCCTCTTCACCACGACGGACCGGTGCAGCGTCTGCATTACTGCAGCTGCAGCCCCAATCCGTCTGTCGATCTCCGGCTCCCTTCTCCCATCACTCGCGAACAAGACCCCGAGATACTTGAACTCCTCCACTTGGGGCAGGACCTCATCCCCGACCCGGAGTGGGCACTCCACCCTTTTCCGGCTGAGAACCATGGCCTCAGATTTGGAGGTGCTGATCCTCATTCCCGCTGCTTCACACTCAGCTGCGAACCGCTCCAGTGCGAGCTGGAGGCCCTCACCCGATGAAGCCAACAGAACCACATCATCCGCAAAAATCAGAGATGAGATCCTGAGGCCACCAAAGCGAAAGCCCTCCGCCACTTGGCTGCGCATAGAAATCCTGTCCATAAAAATTATGAACAGAACCGGTGACAAAGGGCAGCCCTGGCGGAGCCCATCACCCACCGGGAACGAGTCCGACTTATTGCCGGCAATGCGAACCAAGCTCTTGCAACGGTTGTATAGGGATCGAATGGCCCGTAGCAATGGGCCAGACACCCCATACTCCCGCAACACCTCCCACAGGACACCCCGAGGGACACGGTCGAATGCCTTCTCCAAGTCCACAAAACACATGTAGACTGGTTGGGCAAACTCCCATGCACCCTCAAGTATCCTCGAGAGGATGAAGAGCTGGTCCAGTGTTCCGCGACCAGGACGAAAACCGCATTGTTCCTCCTGCATCAGAGGTTCGACTAGCGGACGAACTCTCCTTTCCAGCACCCTGGCATAGACTTTCCCGGGGAGGCTGAGGAGTGTGATCCCCCTGTAGTTGGAACACACCCTCCGGTCCCCCTTCTTAAAGATGGGGACCACCACCCCGGTCTGCCAATCCACGGGTACTGCCCCTGATCTCCACGCAACATTGCAGAGGCGTGTCAGCCAGGACAGCCCTACAACGTCCAGAGCCTTCAGGAACTCGGGGCGGACCTCATCAACACCAGGGGCTCTGCCACCAAGGAGTTGTTTAACTGCCTCAGTGACCTCGCCCCCAGAAATTGGCGGGTCATTCCCCTCATCCCCAGACTCTGCTTCCTCCTTGGAAGACGCGTCAGTGGGATTAAGGAGGTCCTCGAAGTATTCCTTCCACCGCCTGACAATTTTCTCAGTCGACGTCAGCAGCGCTCCGCCAGCACTATACACAGTGCAGGTAGAGCACCGCTTTCCCCTCCTGAGACGCCTGACGGTTTGCCAGAACCTCTTCGAGGCAGTCCGAAAGTCTTTTTCCATGGCCTCTCCGAACTCCTCCCACACCCGAGTTTTTGCTTCAGCCACTGCCCGAGCCGCATTCCGCTTGGCCTGTCGATACCTGTCGGCTGCCTCCGGAGTCCCACAGGCTAACCAAGCCCGATAGGACTCCTTCTTCAGCCTGGTGGCTCCCTTCACCTCTGGTGTCCACCATTTGGTTCGGGGATTACCACCACGGCAGGCACCAACCACCTTGCGGCCGCAGCTCAATGCAGCAGCTTTGGCAATGGAGGCGCTGAACATGGTCCATTCGGACTCAATGTCCCCCGCCTCCCTCGGAATGCTGTTGAAGCTCTGCCGGAGGTGTGCGTTGAAGATCTCGCGGACTGGGGCCTCTGCTAGTCGTTCCCAGCACACCCTCACTACGCGTTTAGGTGCACCAGGTCTGTCCAGCGTCCTCCCCCGCCACCTGATCCAACTCACCACCAGGTGGTGATCAGTTGACAGCTCAGCCCCTCTCTTTACCCGAGTGTCCAGAACATATGGTCGCAGGTCTGGTGATACGATTACAAAATCGATCATCGACCTACGGCCTAGAGCGTCCTGGTGCCACGTGCACTTATGGACACTCTTATGTTCGAACAAGGTGTTCGTTATGGCCAAACTGTGATTAGCACAGAAGTCCAATAACAAAGCACCGCTCGGGTTCAGATCAGGGAGGCCGTTCCTCCCAATCACGCCCCTCCAGGTCTCGCTGTCGTTACCCACGTGAGCATTGAAGTCTCCCAGCAGGACAACAGAGTCTCCAGGTGGAGCACCTTCCAGCACCCCCCCCAGGGACTCTAAGAAGGCTGGGTACTCCGAACTGCCACTCGGCGCATAAGCGCAGATTACAGTCAGGACCCGTTCCCCGACCCTAAGGCGCAGGGAACAAACCCTCTCGTCCACCGGGAAAAACCCCAACGTACCGGCAGCAAGCCGAGGGGATATTAGAATACCCACCCCAGCCCGCCGCCTCTCACCAGGGGCAACTCCAGACTGAGACAGAGTCCAGCCCCTCTCCAGGAGACTGGTTCCAGAGCCCAAGCCGTGCGTAGAGGTGAGCCCGACTATATCTAGCCGGTACCTCTCAACCTCACGCACTAACTCAGGCTCCTTCCCCACCAGAGAGGTGACATTCCATGTCCCTATTGCCAGTCTTGGCAGCCGGGGGTCAGTCCGCCAGGGCCTCCGCTCCTGGCCGCCACCCGGCACACAATGCACCCGACCCCTATGGCGCCTCCTGCGGGTGGTGGGCCTGCGGGAGGATGGGCCCATGTCTCCTCTTCGGGCTGTGCCCAGCCGGGCCCCATGGACTAAGGCCCGGCCACCAGACGCTCGCCCTCGGGCACCCTCCCCGGGCCTGGCTCCAGGGCGGGGCCCCGGTAACCCTATCCCGGGCAGGGTAAACTGTTCCCTCTGTGTTTTTTTCATAGGGGTCTTCTGAATCGCTCTTTGTCTGGTCCCTCACCCAGGACCAATTTGCCATGGGAGACCCTACCAGGGGGCAAAAGCCCCCAGACAACATAGCCCCTGGGATCCCTGGGACACACAAACCCCTCCACCACGATAAGGTTGCGATTCACGGAGGAGCAACACTGTTGCTTCTACATTAAACAGAAGAGCAGTGACATGGCTGCAGGTCTCCACGACTCCGGCCTTACAGGTGCAGTGGGCGGCTTCAACCTTCCCTGTGATGCTCACAGTGACCCATGGCTGCAATGCTGGTTCATTCAGTCTTTGAGAGCGCAGGACCTGAAACACACAAAGTTAATTTAAAGACAAGAACTATGAGCCAAGGCCGACATAAATGTGTTTAATCTACTTTATCATAAATGTAACAAAGTGTTTAGAAAGTTAGCACATACATGTAAATTTTCATTTCTTTATGTGTCCATCTATAGAAGGCTGCATGTTAAAGTGTAAATCTGCCTGTTCTCTGTCAGAAACCTGCAGAAAATGAACCTAAAGTATGTAATGCAAGGATGTCATCACTTTAGAGATGGAGAAAGCATAAAGTGACAAATATGAATCACTTAATTTGATAAGGAGATTCTGCAGGTCATTAATCGATGTATAAAACTAAAATAAAATGTATTTTTAGTGACACAAGAGACAAATATGGAAGCAAGATGTGTAATTAGGATTATTTATAATAAACATTAATAAATTATTGCAATTTCTTTAACCATAAAGAATAACTAAATCCTTCAGGACAATGTCACATCAATGCACTGAACTCACTGTTTTCCCTCTAACAGCCTCCACATGTTCTCACTGTAGTTCCCCCTCATGGATGAATTTATGCTGCACTAATCTGAATGTTTGCAGGGAAATCAAATGCATTTTACCCGCAGTACTCGAGCTGACTTACCTTTGTTTGGATGACGGCGTACTCACAACGTGGAGGCTTTAAAAAAGCCAAATCTTGTGCCCGATCATTGGTGGATGTGTGCGTCCAGAGATTTATAATTGTGAAACTGGTTCGCCGTGTACGCGCTGACTCCACAGGTACGAGAATAGATCAGGCTACGTCAACGGCGGTTGGTCTCTGGGGTCTCTACTCCACTGCTGTTATTTCATACGGGTCCACATTTCCAATGCACGCTATTTTCTGCAAGTACGTCTCTTTGCATCCGGATGCAATCGGTCTCTATAACGTCCTTTTTCTTTTGAGCGGCTTTTAAGTTCATAGCACTCTTCCCTCCAACACAGTGTCTGTGTCCCTGTCACCTGGACTCCTCTGTAATATTTATCTGACACTTGATTGATTTTATTTTTCTGTACCTCAGAGTATTGAGCACATTCTAACGTTACATGCGTTTCACACTTCCCGTCTCGTGCTTATTCATCTTTTTTAGAGTTATTTAAACCTGTATGACCAAATCTTACTTTTGAGATCATGTCGTCCTCTCTCTTACTGTTATGACTTCTACAGTGCCCAGCTCTGTATACCATAATAATATCTACCTTGTCCTTCTCTGTCCCCTTGTGCCTGACACGCGTCCTTTAACCTAATTTCTACTATATTTTATATCTACATGACTTCTTCTCGTTGCACCTTTTGCAAACTTACCGGCCTCTTTCCATCTGCACGATATGTTCAGGAATCCATAAACATCGTGTCTAGAATCCAAACACATGACATATACTCAGTAGTGCGCTACCAGAGCCCGAGCAAATCAAATACTTCCTACTGGTGCCGGCTCCACCCAGTTTGCAGTGATCAACACTGCTACAGTTCTCCAGTATAAACATCAGTAATTCTTTTATTCACCACAAAGCTTGTTTCTGGAATAACAAACACAACACCCACTTTATTATCTAACAATTATGCTGCATCAGTGTACATGTCTGTCCACATGTTCTGAGTACTTTTCCCTTATATGATCACATACCTGGCTCTTTGAGTAATGAATGAAATCAGTTGTTGTTTGGTCATATATCCATGGCAGTAAAATTGAAAATGGTTCTGCTGGACTAATGTTTGTTACTAATTCCTGTCTCCTTTATTTTTCCCCTATAATCCAACCAAAACGTCTTATTCGTTCACTTTTTTACTTTTTCTTAAACAAGGTTTAATTATATTCTGAGCTTTATGATTTTCACTGTGTCCCTTTAACTTTGCCCAGTAAGTTAAAGCTATTTCACGTCTTCTGATTTCTAATGGTTGTTCACCCACTCCAACGTGCAGTGTGGACACTGGTGTAGTTTTAATGGCCCCACAACACAACCTCAGCGCTCGACACTGAATTTTATCCAAGTTATTTGACGATGTTTTAGCCGCTGAGCCATAAAGCAGAACTGAGCTAATGAAATCTTTATATAAAGCTTTTGATGCTGTGTTATCTGCACCCACTCGCTGCCTTTTAAACATCTTAAAATATCCAAAACCTTTTTACATTTCTCAGTTATTTCCCCAACATGTGTTGTCCATGTGAGCCTTTTATCAAACCACATACCTACATTTCTAAAGCAATCAATCTTTTCCATTTCATTCCCATACAATCTGAGATTAAACAGCTAATCTACTCTCTGTAAAATCATCCAAACGACTCCATCATCAGCAAATAATGATTGATCTATATTATTAAATCCCTCATTAGGGTTCAGGGTTAGCCTAACCCCTGAGCAGGAGTGCCCCCCCCCGAAGGACCCGTCCCATCCTGGCATCAATCTGTTCCAACTTCTGCAATCCAGCAGAAAGTTCTGCATCATCGGGCAAAGACAGAGACTCAAGAGGAGCTTCTATCCCCAAACCATTCGATCGTAAACCACAACATGAATACGTGTGTATATATCCACTTACTGTATATAATGTTCTTCTCCCCCTCTGCACAGTCGAGCGTGTCAGGATACATTTCACTGCGTGTTGTACTTGTAGAACTATGCATGAGATAAAGAATCTCGAATGCTAACGCCTACCTTCCTGCTAGTTCCAACTTTCCAGCCCCTGAATCTGGACACAGCTATGATAAAAATGCCTCCCCATCATTGACTGGTTCATCTAGAGGCCTTATATTGAGAAACCTTCCTTAAACCGGTGGAAACAGATTCCTGGTCAGTGTCTTCAGAGGCTGAAAGAAGAAGGGGAACTGCATCCAGGAGCTTCAGCTCGCCGAGCCTCAGGTGATCTCAGGACGTCACATGAGAGGGCGAGGTCTCGCTGTGACGTCATCCCCTTTCCCCAGTGACATAATGACCCATGCCTTTGTTCCCACACCATGGCTCATGTGATGACTCAATGGTCAATAGTGTGTCAGTGATCCCTCAGAACCAAAGCCCCCCCCCACCGGGAGTTAATATTCCTCTCGGATGAGCGCTGAAACATCTTCACAGACTCTCTACTTCTGTTCCAAGCTCCTAAGATGACCCTGACTGACCCACAGACACTGGGCAGTGTGATGTTGGTTTTCACTGCCAGCAGAAACAACAGGAATAACTCCAGCTTAATATTTGAGTCCTCTTCTGTACCATAAATCTGTTTTTTAATGGCACAGCTGAACGATGCATTTATTTAAAGGGTATAAATGAGATAAAAACAGAAGCTAACGTTATTATTCATGGTTTCCCTGTCAGAGGGGATTTCTCCCATTACGTTCTGCTAACATCAGTCAAATCAAAAATGCAGAGAAATCATTGAAACCATCTGTTGGTCTACATTTGATGGTCCATGATCCATAACTAACACTTTTCATTAAAAATCACATCAGTGGAATAATTTAACGCAGTCAGCCATGACCTTATTCCTGTTTGTGTATAATAATGTTTTCATTTTGCTCCACAACAGAAATAAAAACAGCTGTGAGGACAAACACGGTGCACTTTATTCACCCTTTATTTTTAATAAGTATTATAGAGATGACTTTCCTGACACATCTGTACTGTAACCTATTTGACTTTTATTTTTATCAGATTGTGTGAAACTGGCCTGATATTGTTTATGTCCCTCCACACATGTATTTCTGCTCAAACACAGCGTCCGCACAGAGGCCTTCACGGCCCACGAACTATTTCCTGTTGCTGACAAACGTAGAACCTTTTTACAGGCTGCTGATTTCATCTTCAATCATCTGTGAGCTCCATTTCTAAACGACGGAGGCCCCAACAAACGTAAACGGAGTAAATGAACCATAAAGGATGTTTTTTTAAACAGACACTGAGTCTGGTCCTAAAACCCTCAGTAAGAAGTACTTTCACCTGATCGGATGCTAATGTGGAACAGAGCAGGACACCAGCTCAGCTCCCGTACGAAGTGTCCCATGTGTCCCTGCTTTCCTTTTATTTCACAAAGATAAATGAAACTCCAGAAGAGGCGCTGTAACATCTGCGTGTTCAGTTTATTAACAAAGATAAAGTCTGGTCCTGGAAGGAGAGTGCTGAAGAAGCACGAGATCATTTTCCACCACAAACAGAGACGTGTTGTTTATAGTCGTACACTCCCAGCTCCTAACATGTGACGATTATCAGCAACAGTCAGACATAAACACAGTCAGCTGTACTTCACAGAGATCGTCTGTGTGGAGACGATGTGCGTACTCAGAGTGTTAAAGATCAGAAGAGAGAATCTTGTTATTTCGTCCTAACGTGACAAATGTTTCTGAAACGTGTTTGTCGCATTTTTCTGAAACATGAAATAAAGAAAACGAGCGCGACTCGCTGCAGAGCCGTGAAAACACACAAACCACACGTTGAGCCGCTGTCACCGACTCCACCGTTGGACAGAAGTACGGATGCGTCAGATCGCTGCAGGGCGTCAGAGCTGCAGCGTCCAGATCAAACCATCGTCTGTGCTAACACAAACGTCCTGGTTGCATACTGTATGAGCTGGTGAAGAAGCAGCTAGACGAACATTTGAGCAGCTACACGAGTGATCTCGGGTCGTGGACACATGATGAGGCGTGACCCTCATCTCGAACGAACGAGGACCGTAACCAAGGTAACGACTGGTTCAAGATGGCGTCCTGGGTTAATGACCAAGAAAGCTGCACCATAAGAATAAATCCACAGAACGTTTTAACTAAATTATTTGGTATTCTCCAACTACAGTAAGAAGGTTACTGTCACACCTGACAGCGTTTGGGAAAAGGTCGTCATTTTTCCGCTACATCCAGAACCAACTCGGAAAACCTGCAACAGCGATGCAGCTGCAGGTCAACCTGAGACCACTGCAGGTGGAGAGGACAACACGACCGCCTGGTTACCGTCCAACTTTGGTTCCTGGCATTCGTTTAAGCTACCGAGGACACGTTTGATCACCGAGCCTCAGCCATGGAGGCCCAAACCCAACGATGACATCGTGCCATCACACATAACACGCTGTAGTGTGCTGTGCTCACCTGCAGGTGGCTCAGGTGAGACCCTCATTCTTGACCCTGTATGAAGCTGAAATGGAGCAAGCCTGTAACACTGAAGCCAAACGTTTACGGCTGTGTTACAGGTGTGCGGCCACAGCTTGTGCTTCCACAGAGAACAAGGTCACCGACGCTTTTCTAAGGTCGCCTCATAGGAAGACAGATCGGCCACATAGTTATAGATTAATACACAAGTAAGGCTCGTTACATTCAAAACTTCCAGAGTGCATACTTTTCATTGCAATACAACATAGGTTTTAATATCTGCATGTTTCATCGCCTCGACTGCTGAAGCTAACGTACGGGAGAGAAAGCACAAACAAAGGGAAACACAGTGGTAGTGTAGTCATGGAAACAACCAACACCAACAAAACCAAGCTAAACCAACGGCGAACTAAAGCCCGGGGACCGAGGGAAACGAAAATAGATGAAGAGCAGGGTACGCAGTGTGTGCAGTACAACTGAAGGTGGTCACATGTGCTGCAGACAGAAGACAGTTTTGTATGAAAATCCAACACGGCGGCGGCAGGTCAGCCTGGACTCCAGACCTGCCGAAGGTGAAGATGAAGAGGTATACGAGCCCGCCGGACCCAGCTCATCCTCACACACACACTTAGTCCATCTTCTCCTTGTGAACCAACTTGGGGGCGTCCACAAAGTCTTGGCCGTTAAACAGGATGATCGTGGCTGTAATTGCACTTGCAGCACCCCAGAACATCACATAAGCCAGGGTCTCTGTCCATGTATCACCTGGAAGGCAGACAGCAGACATCATCATCATTATCATCATCATCATCATCACCAGGAGCACGTTTAGGCTGTTACTCTGTAAACAAAGCAGCTTCTAACGAGCTGCTGTCACTACACAACTTTGATCGGCCACGTGTGCGGTGGATTCTCACCCTGAAATGTTTTGCAGAACAAATTCAAAGCAAAGAATAAAATGATATTGATTATTAACAAATATCAGGAATATTCTTTAAGCTCTCCTTTAAAAGTATGATGCAATTAGTGCAATCGAGAAAAAGACAAAAAAAAGGCGACGAGACTTTATGAAGCTGCAGAAGTCTGGTCCATATTTTCCATGAAGGCTGTAATTGTTGCTCCAACGTGTAGTTTGGGAACTACTTTTACTAAACAGCAACGAAGCTTGTGAAGCTGCTCTGGTTGAACTTAAAGATCTGAGATAAAGTTACCAAAATCCTGAAGATGTTCATTTCACACGAGGCCTGTTTGATGTTCGTATTACACAGTGGAGACAAACACTTAAACAAGCACGACGGCTGCCTCTGATGTAGAAAACTATCTGAAAAGAACTGGATGTTGCACCATCAACATGCATGTTTCAGTGCTGACCGGTTGTGCTTCTTTCCAGTCGTATCGAGACACGTTGGTCCTTTAATAACTTAGAAATCACAAAGGCGCTCAGCTTGGAGACTCTGCCAGGCTATTTAAGGTAAATCCACAGGCAGTAACAAAGATGGATGTAGCTAGTAGGGCTGCAACGATACTCGTATCGATATTGAACCGTTCGATACAGTGCTTTCGGTTCGGTACACATATGTATCGAACAATACAACATTTTTAATTTATTTTATCAACTTTTCTTCTGACAATGCTGTCTGTGTTGAGCGCTCAGTGGATCTGCGCTCGACAGTGCAGCCTAGGCGGAGTAGTCGAACGCAGATTCACTGAGCGCAGCACAAGCTAGCAAGACAGAAGCTAAGCTCGTTGCAACATGGCAAATTGAACCTCCCCCACCCTCATTCAGATCTGGCGTTTGGAACTATTTTGGTTTTCATGTGACGTATGACCCTGAAGGTAAGCGTGTCATGGACTAAAGTAAAACAGTATGTTGGATGTGCCAGCAATGCTCAATTACATGGGTGGGAAGTAGCTCGTTAGCGCAGTTAGCTCGTTAGCGCAGTTAGCTCGTTAGCGCAGTTAGCTCGTTAGCGCAGTTAGCTCGTTAGCGCAGTTAGCTCGTTAGCGCGTTGGCCGTCCAGCCCCACGCACGGGGCGATCCGCGGTAGCTCGTTAATGGAGATTTGCCGTGTTGTGGCGTTAACGTCATTTCAGATTAACGCTGACAGCACTAGTGGGAACACAACGAACATGACTGCACATTTACTCCGACATCATCCTAGTGCAAAGACAAGTGGAAGCAGACAAAAACAACAAGCACGCATGCTACAAACTTTAGCCGAGTCATTTAGACAGCCGTTAGCACATGATCCTCCTTATGGGGACCTGATATGTTTAATATGCTGCTGAGAATATAGCCCAGAAGAAGCGTACAGTAGAGCTTTTATTTTGGAAAGAGACATTTCTCTGTAATAAACTCTCTTTTCCAAAGATGAGTGATTCCTCCATCAGATAGATTTATTTATTACTTTGTTGTTTCAGCAACATTAAATTTAAAAACTGTACTTTTGAGTTAAAATATATATTTATAATTTTAATAAATGACAAATTAAAAAAGCATGAACATTTTTTTTTGTATCGAAAAAATATTGAACCGTGAATTTTGTGTATTGTTGCACCCCAAGTAGCTAGTGTGACGTCGCCTGAGTATCACTTTGATGGTGAGTGTTTACATTGTTGCAAGCAGCTGTGACTGAGGCTGACCTCAGCATGATGATGGCGTCCATCATTGGAATTTATCTGTTGGTCAGGGTGCTGTTTTCCAAAATAAGTCTTTTTGCAACCAGCTGTGGCTCAGGATGTGGACGACCAATCAGAGCATGAGCAGCTCAATCTCCAGCAGCTTTTGCCTGCATGTCAAAGTATCCTTGGGCATCCATGGGAGAGCCTCAGTGTCAGGTTAGAAGTGAAGGGCTTCAAAGCGCCCAGAGCACATACATCAGCCCTTGATAGCCATTAAAATAATGCAAGTTTGGGTCAAGCTGCATGATCTGAAAACTACGTCCATCATTTATACCATCATAGTTAAACCCTGGATTCATCTCTAAGGCCTGGGAGTTACACTCAATGAGCTCACTCACTTCATACTGAATAAAACATAAATGTTTAGGAGCTGGACAGTGCTCGTCCACACCAAACAGGATTAAGGATCAGCAGTTGTACATACCAGCCATGAGAAGACAGACAATGCACATGGAAAATGCCACCAGCATAATGATGGGCAGCTGCAAAGATAAAAACACGAGTTAGTCACAACGTCCTGCTGCTGGAGACGACAGGACACGGTGCTGATAGTACTGACTGTGAGGAACTTCCAGTCCTTTTGCACACGAAGCGGAGTGGGTCCATCCGACTCGTCGACAGCAAAGTTACCCAGGAACAGGTCGATGGAGTCCTGAAACAACGCACATGCATGAATCTGAACTGGCTGCATTACACCTCATTTCTGCAACAAATAAGACCGAAGCAGCAGTTGTATTTAAGAAGGCCAGTCTGTCGTTAACCAGTGCGACCCTCCATCCAGGGTCACGGGGGGTGGGGCTATCTCAGCAGTCTCATGGGCGCTGTTACCAGTCTGTCGCAGGGCTAACAGATATTCACACCTATGGGTAACTTCGTGGGGACAGGTTAACTGGAAACTAACTGTGGACTGTGCATGTCTGCATGTCTGTGGACTGTGGGAGGAAGCTGGAGAGAACATGCACACAGGAAGACCTGCTGGAGGACCTGAACTCAGGACCATCCTGCTGTGAGGCAACAGTCATTTATGTGTTTCCATGGAGAACTTCCTGCTCGTCTCAGAGTTCAGAGTTAGCGATGTCTCAGATGATGCTGTTAATATTCTACACCGAGTCCGAACTTTTTCAGAATCGAGACTGAAACGGTCTGTTGTTCTGACACTGAACATATTTAAGTGTGCAGTAGCTTTCACACCTGCCTGAATCCATCAGAGAAGTTGTTTTTGTAATAACGGATCATCGAGTTCCAGCCGTCCATCAGCAGCCCCCACCTGGTCCGCTTCCCTGTCCTGAAACAGATGAACTCCAGTTAGCCAGCAGCCATCAGAGCTGAGCACGTGTCAGTGTGGTGCTACGGTACCTGGTGAAGTCTGTTTTTAAGGCTCCGGTTCCTGCGTACTGTACAGCGCATGCATTGGCATTGTCAGCCCATGCTGGTTAGAGAGCACACACACAAAAACAACATGAGGCTACAGTCGATCACACGGCACATGCAGCTGTGCTAACAGAGCGTCCTACCGTTCTTGTAGATCTTTTCAAACTCGGCCTGCTCTTCGATGCGCTGCCCCACGTTCAGGACGCCCATCCTCTGTGGAGACACACCAACAACACCTGTGCACCTTCCCAAACTGGCCACCAGCTTATTTCATGTACAGTCTGCTCTCTACGCTAAAACCATTACAAACCCATGGGGCAGACGTGCGAGCGCAGCGCCGTCCTGCAGCGTTACACCACACAGCAGCTGTGAGCTTAAATACCTGAAGCTGCGACTGCAGCGAGCGGCGAGCCAGCAGGCTCTGGATGACGTTGGTCCGGTCCAGGCAGTCCATGCAGTTACTGCGGAACACGCCTTTCTGCTGCGCTACCGTCTTCCCCTCCGAGTTCACCATGAAGTACCTGCACACGCACACGCTCGTCATCAGTGAACGGCTCGACAGCAGCAAAGACCAGCTGCTCATTTTATTACCCGTATTCCTCCTGTTTGTCAGCAACAGCATCCACCAGGATCTGGAGACGGTCCCACCGCATGTGGCTGCACTCTTTGTGGAAGTCGAAGGCTATGTATCTGTGGACAGCAGTGGGTCACACTGTAGGTTATAGAGGAGACGACTGGAGGGCAGACTGCTTTAAAAAACAAGACGAAGACTTTGAAAGCTTGTCTCAGCACACCGACTGAAAAGGTTTGTAGAACAGCTAAAACTGCTGTAGCACCAGTGTCGTTCTTATCTCTGCAAATAAAGATTAATCAATAAAACAGTTTATCAAACACTTTTGATGAGGAAGGTCAAACTGCTGCACCTGGTTGGTTAAGGTAACGGTCAAGGTTATTATCGTTAACGAAAACTAACGAAATAACGAAAACTAGAAGTGAAAAAACATTTTCGTTAACGGAAATAAAAATAAAAACAAAAAAAGGAAAACTAACTAAAACTATAATGAGTGTTCACAAAACTAACTAAAATTAACTGAATTTATAGCAAAAATGTGTTTAGTTTTCATTGATGTGTGCGTGTCATACAAGAGTCAAGGGTGAAAATGAAGTTTAGTTTCCAGGTTTTTTTCTTGCTGTGTCTCATTATGCCAGCAGGTGGCAGCACGTTAGTCGAGTCGTCTGTGTCGCTGCTCCGTCCACGCGCAAAATCATGTCAGGAAAAGTCGGGAGCCAGAGTCCAATTTGGGATTACTTTGAATATGACTGTGTTTTGGATAAAGCAAGTGTCTTGTAGTGGAAACAGACAAATTATGAGGGACATTTCTAAAGGGAAAAAATCCCACAAACCTTAAAGTGCACTTGAAAAGCTCACACAAGAAGGCTAACCTAGCTTACCTTCTCAAGGTAAGCTAACCTAGTTAGCTTCTGTTTTCTGGGGGATGTCAACCCTCATCCCCAGAAAACAGAAGCTAACCCCAGGCAAGGCAGCGTGATGCATCCCGAGACAACAGGACGGGGATATCTACACAACTGTGAGTCAATTACCTTCAAAAAGTTTATCAATTCACTTGAACCAAAATTACGAACACCCGGTGCTGCGAGAGTTAATAGTCTCATTGGGGCCAAGATATACATTTTATAGTTGCCTGGTATCAATGGTTGTTCATCTGCCTTTATTTATTTATTTATTTAAAGAACCCATAGGTGGGAATGTGAGTTGTCTGTCTCTGCGTGTTAGCCCTGCGACAGACAGGCGACCTGTCCAGGGTGCAGTATGGTAGCTGGAATAGCAACATACCCAAGGATGAGCAGAATGACTGATATGATGAAACTGGGATTTTGTTACACTTAATTATTACAAACACAACTAAAACTATAACTGAAACTAATCAAAACTAAACTGAAACTAAGGATTTTCAAAAAAATAAAAACTAAACTAGCAAACAATTGGTAAAAACTAATTAAAACTGATATAAAATTGAAAATCTGAAGTCAAAACTAAATAAAAATAAAAACTAATGAAAATTGCAAAACTATTAAAACCCTGGTAACGGTGACTCAGTGACCAGTAAAGACACAGGGCGACACTTACTTGAGCATATCATTATTCATGCCAGACACCATCCTATCAAAGGCCTGCTCCAGCGGCTTCTCCGAGCCCTTCTGATTCACCTGAGCAGGAAGGAGACAAACAGACTGGTCAGACTGGTCTCCTGAGTGCTTCCAGTAAGTGACTGAGGAAGTGAGGACGGCTCACCAGGTTCAGAATCGTTTGCTTCCCGTAGATGAGGAGCTGAGAGTCAAAGTGCCTCTGGAAGCCGTCCATCTGTGCAACATTTCCATCACGTTAGCACAAGATTTCCATTTCACGCGATTGAAACGAGCGTGTGCAGAAAGATCAGCTTACATGATTGGTGGTTTTGCTGATTATAGGTTTGGGTTTGTATCTGAGGTTGGGTCTCTGACTCCAATAAAAGGGCATCGAGCCTCGTGTCTGGTTGTTGCAAAGAAAAAACATCCATCCGTTCTCATCAGGGTCGCAGGGGGCGGGACTCTGCCCAGCCGCCACAGCTAACGGTGACGCTAACACATCTAATAAATGATCCTCAATGCAAACAGTAAAAACAGCGATGATACGATGAACCCTTAACGTACCTGCACAAATGAAGCCTTCGCTCCCTCATACAGGACGATCTGCTCGCTCTCCACAAAGTTAGCAGCGTGGCCTTCAGAGTCGATGCCTGTGGACACAGACACCGTCAGCACTCAGAGGCACCGTCTGCTCCTGTGCAGAGCAGCATGGTGATGCTGCCACACAGCGCCACACAGGGCGCCCTCCTTTACTGTCCACCGCTCAGCACAGGCTGTTACATAGGGGTGGGTTTTTATAATCGATGTATCGATTAAAATCGATTCTGGCTTGGATAACGTGAAATCCATTCATTAAAATCCTGAATCGATTTTTTAATATGAATTTATTTTGCCCGAAACGCCAGAATCCCTGGTGAAATCTCACAAAATTTCAACAACCACCAAACAGCTAAGACAGTAAATGAGAGCAGGAACACGGATTCTGCACAGAGACGTAAACACACAGCACAGACCTGTGGATCAGAATCAGTGAGATGTCGCCTTTCTCACGGTCGGGGCTGAAAGCCGACAGCTCGCCGACTCTGATCTGTCGGCCGGTCCTTTGTGTTCACGCCCTTTATGCGCTGATTCCAAAGCTGTTAGTTTGATGTCTTTCCAAACTAGCTTCACATAAACATCGTCATGAATTCACTCTGACTTTTACTGTTTTGCTTCCACCAAATGAACAGCTCTCCCTCTCTGTACTTCAAGAACAGTTTCCCGTCTAAAGATTTTTTCTTCATTATTCGCTTGCTTGTTACACACAAGTCTTTACAGGCTGTCGGCCGATGGTTTTTTTTCTGGTTTTACTTACTTCCGAAAAGAAAACCTAGTTTCTGCCGTTCAATACTGAACAAATTTAAACTTTTTAAAATTATACAAAATGCAAAACGCTGTGTCTCTAATAAAACCGCTGTAACTTCAGAGGTGATGTTCATATGTTGATTAACGGTTTTCTTTCGTTTTTGATGTACTGCAGAATATTTTTATAAAATCCCAAAACAGGAAAATCACCTTCATGTTTTTCTGTGTTTTATCTTCAGCTACTTTGACACAAAGGCCTCTGCTGTGACGCTCACACCTTTGATAAAGTCTTGCGTGTGTCAGCTTCCTTTTTATAGATATAAAAATATGTAAATTCACTGATCTGAATTATAATATTTCTGACTGTCAAAATTTCCCAGATTCAAATCGAGTCGTGGATCGAATCGATTCAGGACCTTGTGAATCGGAATTGAATCGATTCTAGAAATCAGTGACGATACCCAGCCCTACTGTTACACTGGTCACATTAGTTTGAAACCATGAGGTCAGGAGGTTTGTGCAAGTAACCCCTGAGCTGCAAGCCCAGGCTGGACAAAGGTTTCCTTCTTCGTACTGACAGTTTATAAGGAACAGCCAAGCAGCCAACATCAGAGGAGGATGCACCAGTGCTCAGTATGGGACAAAGAAGGATTAGTTTGAACTGCTTATGCAAAGCCCCTCTAGGGCACCCAGTGAATAAAAGGATGGTGTGAACATGAGCAGAGCAGGTGCTCTTTCAGAAATGAGACGACGCCTCAGCGCTCCGAGGCTTTTACCTCTCACGTAGTATCTGACGCCAGCACGGAAGCAGCTCCTCCTCGATATGAGGATCCACTCAAAGATCTTCCCGTTTATACGGCACGGCTTCATGACGATGACTGAACCGGCCGGTCAAAGAAAAAAGGCTTCGCTCACGAGTTTATGAAGACAAAAACATTCAGTGCAAAGGATACATCCATGGATGACGGGGAGGGCGAACTTGTGAAGCTGTGGAGAGACAGTGAAGGTCAGTGATTAAGCACAACAAGCACAAACACACATCAGTGTAGTGAGGTCACCTCGGGCTGCCCGGCCAGCTCCCTCAGCAGGTTCCCGTTCCACACAAACCTCTGATCAGCCTGGAAATGACCACAAGCATCACATGAGAAAGACTTCACACTAATGTTGCATTTAAGGTGGACACAAACGTCAAACTAAGGATGTGCGATGTAAAATAACTAAAACACTACTGTGAACACAGAGAAATAAAAACCTCGAGCAATAAACAAAATATTTTATTTTGAGAAATCTTCTGTCTCCCTTTAGCGTCTCCACGTCTGCCTCCATCTCCTCCCAGCACGCTCCTGTCACTTCACCCTTCACTGCCTCCTCTGAGGTCTTCCTCTGCATCTTCATCCTCCTCCGTCCGATAGATCCGCCATCACAGCAGGTTGGAAACCCTCCCTTTCACAAACCAGCCCGACACCAGACTCCAGCCGCTCCACCCTGCCTGCACTGCTCTTCACCTCTCTTGTGCTCCACCTGTTGCAGTGGATCGTGTCACAGCTCCTGCATGTTCCCTCACTCCGTCACGCTCATCTCCACCTCACCTGCTCCCTCAGAGCGTCACATCTGTGTCTCAGCTTGAAGCTACACTGCTGTCATTGTCACCTCTCTCATCAACCATGACAGACTTTATTGTCCACCAGACCCATTCACAGTCACCTGTCTGTGCTACACATCGGCTGCTAACAGCTATTAAGACGACATGTTTCACCCTCTCAAGCAGACTCATCTCCTGGAAGTCGGGGCTGGTGTTGGCGAGCCGCTGCAGCGTGTGCGTCAGGTCGAAGTCGGTGCAGAAGTAGAAGCCGTCCGTGGTCAGCACGTTGTTCAGCATCGAGAGGAAGGTCTTATTCTCCTGAGACTAGACAAGGAGAGACACGTTTAGATGGAAGACTCACGACAGGTCACTGCTGCATGTCAAAGTCTACAGTGTTAGGGAGTCAGCAGCAAACGTGACATTTCAGGACATTTCAGCTCTGTTTTTAAAACAGCAGCATGTCTGTCTCTCTTACAGGTCATCGAATCAGGTTGGGCTCTGCTTTAGCCCGACGGCGTTTGGGGCGCCGCCAGTTTTTCTGAATCGCTGCATCACAGCTGAGCTGATGTCAGAGCAAAACTACTCACTGAAACAGAGTTACTGGCTCACCAGCGTCTGTTGCTGTTTCTACACTGACTCACAAAGTTTGTGTTGTTTCAGAACAAGAGGTCCTATTAAAATGAGCAGACTACAGCAGCACGGGCTGCGTCACCAGCCGTGTGCGTGGATTAATCTCACTCAGTGGGCACACACAGGAGAAAAACACAGAACATGCAGGATGTTTGCTGCACACGAGCGTACGACGTATGCTTGTTAATTTACCACAGCACGTTTGCATTTCCTTGGGGATCAGTGACCCGCTCTTACTGACCTGTATCTCAGACAGGTGCAGCACCGTCTTCTTATAAGAGATCACGTCGAAGTCCGCAGCCTTCCACACGGCGTGGCCCAGAAGGCTGCCGACGTTTCTCTTCCTGGTGATGACCACGAGGTACATGCCTGCGGTGGAAGCAGACGTGTTTCACCGCACAGCTGAAAGAGCAGCTGGGACACAGTGACGTGTGTGCTACATACCTGCTACCAGCCGGATGGTTCCCATGATGCCACAGATGGGCCTGGTGACTGCAGAGGGAGGAACGTCCTTCTTACCTGTGACAGGAACAAAAGTCTGATTCTGCGTCTCAGTTAACGTGGCCGACATGGGCCTGAACACACAAGGCTGCAGCTTCACTGCAACATCTGACCCCCTCCCAGCCTGTTGGATGGTGGGGGGGCTGTAGTGTTTCACAGCCTATGTGAGGCTTCTGTTTTCTTGTTAGTAACTTCCTGTCTTTATGACCCTTTTGGTGAGCAGGTCACACAAACCCACCCCCAAACACAAACACACTCACGTGCGCACACACACACACACACACACACACACACACACACACACACACACACACACACACAGTGCCTGACACCATGGGGGGGAGGGGGGGGGGTTACAGTGGGTGTTTGTAAACTGTGTCACAGAAATAAGAGGCTGCAGGGGGAGCTGGTTCTCTGCAGTGGTCTGACACTGAGGCGCTGCTTCCTCTGCTAACTTGTGAAAAACTGGTTGAGCTGCTCGTCTTGCTTCGTTAACGTTTCTGAACCAGCGAGGCCTGTGGAAGCGCAGACCCAACAATTTGGTTCAGTGCTCGGTAATTTAGCACGATCTTCAGCAGTCTGATAATACAGAATATTTAATCGTCTCCACTCTGAAGTCTTCTCTAGAAGAAGACAATTTGAGCTTGAACCAGATATGAGACGAAGCAGAGTCAAGAATGTTTGGACAGCAGCGTGGTTCTAGTGTTCAGGAATCAAAGTTTCACCTGCCGTCCTGCTTCAAACAGAGTCTGGAAAATCCTGCAATCATTAGTTGAACTTTTCAACAGTGCACAGAGGGAGCGCGCACACTTTTGTGAACATCCACGTTTACTATTCCTTCTGCACGGATACGATCCATGTTCAGGCCAACAGGCTCTGACCAGGTTTACCTGAAGTCCTCAGGTGTACCTGCTGTAGCTCGAGGCTCACGAGAGGAGACACAGAACTCCAAACATGGACAAACCTGAGTTTGATCCATGGAGGACGATTCAGCGAGGTCCCGGGTTAAAGTGCAGCTTAGACGGGAACGAATCCTGCACGGGAAACCAGGCCGTGATGTTTAAATGGATCCAGTTTAAAGTTTCAGAGCAGAAATAAACGACGCACTGAGAGCTCAACTCAACTGGTTATATAATTATATTCAATCCAAACGTTCACTTAACTGCTCTGTGTGCTGATCTCTGACACTTTGTAACTTTGTTGCAGTTTACTGTCAATTTACTGAAAACTGTTATTGTTGATCCAGCTAAACAAAGAAAGGCTGTGTTGAACTGGCTTCACAGTATAAATGAATGCAAACATTATATCTGAACATCCATGATGACAACATCAGACCAGAGTTTGGAGCGTTGGAAAAGCAAAAACCCCAAAAGCAGCTTATTTAACACAATCTGCAAACATGTGCAGCACAGTCTTGTTTTCATGGCAGTAATGCAGTTGGACCGTCTTTGCTAGTTTTAACGTCACCTCGTTTCCTTTATCTTCCCGTATGGGGACGACTAAGATGGACCGATCGCACAGAGCGTGTCAAGAGTTCATCTTATGCAGTAGACGGTCTACTTCCTGTGAGGACGGGCTCAGGAGTGCGGCTGAGCTTAGCTTGGACAGCAGTCCTGATGCACACACACACAGTGGACTAAGCCTCTTATATCCCTGTAACAGTGACATGTAGTTACTGCGTGCAGGCTAACACTCTTGAATCGTGTAAACACCTGGTTTGTTATTCTCATACATCTGAGAACGTCAGGAAGGTCTTTACATGTGATTAGCTAACAAACTGACGCCTCAACGACAGCGCCCGGTCTTTGGATCATAAGATGCTCAGCACTTTCGAACAGCCCACCTGTGAGGGTCATCTCGTTCGAGACCCTGTCGATTGCCAGCACAGCATCGGCGCCCTCATCGCAGGCCTCGATGAAGAACTTCTCGGGGGTCGTGTGCCTGGGGGAGGGAAACGGGAGGAAAGAGGACATTTTCAGTCGCACATGAAGATACAGCCAGGAGGTGTTTAGTCAACAAATAATGTCAATTATTCAACAGCATGAACTGTTAATGCTGATTATACTTCAATCACTCAACTACAACCAAAGATCATTGATCAAACACGACCCCGTCGGTCCTTTAGTGCTCGTTTTCTTTGTCACGTGGAAACAATATTTCTGCCTTTGTCAGCTGAAAACAAACTTGTCTGACGTCATCTTTCACTCTACAAAGCTCCGATGCTCGTTTGTGACGGACACTTTCCCACTTGTTTAATTAAATAATGACAAACACGCTGGCAGAGGGACTCCAGCCATCTTCCTCTTAAACAAAAGCTCAATGTTACCAAAGCCTACGATGCCCAGAGCACGATGTTGTGATGAACCAGTATCAAATACAAATATCAACACTAAAGATTTATGCTGTGTATCAGCAAATGTTTCAGTGAACTTTCTAAATGCAGCAAACTGAGGCTTTTATTTAAAGCGCAGACTGTCAGCACCCACACTCTGTACGATGGAAACCTGAGAGGAGAGCACATCTGCAGTCTCATGTTTGCTCTGTGACCCCGGGTCACCTCCAGAGCAGCACACAGGTTCAGACTGGACGCTGCTCTGGTTTGTCCTGAGGTTTAAACACAGCATCTGCACCTACGCACACTTAAGAAGGTTTCAGGGTCACTTAATGCTGCCATAAGCAGAGATATGCTTTGTGATTGACAGTCAGTGCAAAACCAAGAACAAAGAGAACAGAAGAGACCGAATAAGGTCCCACAGCCAGGAGCCACAGCGTGGACAACAGGCGGGTGTGAATCAGGACAGGTTTCATCTGTAGTCCTTGAAAGCTATGCCATCAGAAGATCAATAAGACACACACACAATAATCAGGTGGTGAACGTGACCCCATGGTGGAAAACACAGAAAATAGACAGAGTACTGTTTAACCGTGGGGGGGGGGTGAACTCTGACCCCCACCAGAGTGTGGACCAAGCAGGAAACGAGTTTTCAAACAGCCGGTTTGGTTCCAGGGTAACTTTTTCATTTGTCAGTCAGAATGAGCAGTCATGTGATGAGTAACACGTGACTGCAGACTGGTCTGAATCCAGGCCCGCGGTGCTGGGATCATGCATCAGGTTAGGGTGTACCCGACACCGTCTCTGTACCCGACGCCGCCTCTGTGCACGACACCGTCTCTGTGCCCGACACCGTCTCTGTGCCCAGAGGCACCTTAAACACTCAGGGTTAAATGAAAAACTATTGTCAATAATAACTGGACAGTTATTTACAAATTACCAACAACTGTTAGGTCTTCATTTGAAGAGATGCTTTGTCAAAGTTTTTGTTTGTTTTGCATTTCCCCAGTTAGATTATGCCGGTGCTCACTGTACACTCAATGGCCCAAACTGTCCATTTATCTAACATGTGTGACGTACTACAGGTGTGCCTGGTTACCTGCTCCGTGTTGGGAAAGGCTGAGGAACACCCAACACCTTCACTCGTGTCAGTAAAACACGCTGCAGGTAGAGGCAGGACCGGCAGGGCTGGGTACTCTAAATAAAGGGCATGATGGAGGGTGTGCCGGGGCTGAGCTGTCAGCTGCCGCGCGGCTAACGTCACATGTCCGCGTTTATCAGGCTCGCTTACAGCTGAGTGACTTTCACAAGTAAATATAAAACGTCTAAAAACGCGTCGAGGAGCTGCCAGCCGCGCAGTGCCATTACAGCCGGAGGGAGCAGCTGTGCAGCAGCTCGTTGGGTGAATGAAGCCTCCCTGAACACCAGCCGTCGGCGCTCTCACCCACGGCCACACTGCGGCCGGCTGCACACAGCCACACTGGTGTTCATTATGAATGAGAGAGAAAGCTGGCTGGTTCCTGCTCCGCCGGCCGAGCCTGTCAGCAAACTTCAGCCGCTGTGTCATCTACCCCACCAGCACCGCCGAGCCCCCGCAGCTGCTTCCCCTCTCACGGACAGCCGCGCGTCTTACGTGTCTTTAACCGGAGCTGTGAGCAGAAACGCCGCAGACAGAAACACTACGCTGTTCCGTGTGAACACTACTTACAAATTGTATCTCTCGTAGCAAGTCGCCATCTTCGCTCCTTCTACCCGACCTCAGTGACGACAGCAGTGCGAGGACCTGCAGGCGTTGCCAGATACGAGGCGTGAAACACAGAGCAGGCGCGGGGCCTGAAGTGCACGTTTTTCCTGCCAAGCCCAGCGAACCTGGCACCCTGAGACAGACGTGGTGGTGGGTGGTACTTGTAGTTTAATCCGGTTGGGTCGCTGCAACTGTGACTGGCTGCGTGAACAATAGCCGCACGTCACGTGGTTCAGGGTTAGTCGGACTTTTACACCTGAGTCTTTTTCTTCTGTAAAAGTCTGCATTATGGACCACACGAATAACTTGTTTCTACTTCACGGTTTAGATTTAAGTGCAGACAGCTGAATACACAAATACACACAAACATGGCTCAAACTTCCTGTTTCTAACTTAATTCTTCGTGTGTGGGTATCAGATGAAATCAGTCAGTGTAGTTTGCCATTTTCATTAGAAAAATAGGTTTGGTGCAGCAGGCCTCCTCCTCTCACCAGTAAAGCCCTTTCACTGAGCTTTATTGGTGGCCTGAGAAGTTCGCTTATTGTGAACATCTCGCCTTTTACACATTATTGACGTTACAGTGAAATCAGAACTTATTTGAAGGAGTAGGAGGTGGAAAAAAGCTTAAAGAGTGGACTAACCCACCCATCGTGATTATTTGTTCGTTTTTAAGTTTATTTATGTCGTGTGTGTGTGTGTGTGTGGGGGGGGGAGATTTGGTGTATTGTTTTAATCTCGTAGCTCTCTTGTGTATGGTATTTTAAATATATCGTATCTGTGTATCATAGCTTGTTTACACAAACTGACAGCGTTATGAAGTGTTCACATTTTCTTTGGGGCCTGACTTCCAAACAGGCATTATTCAGGCCAAAACAGGCATTTTTCGGGTCACCAAAAGTCCGGTAGCGGTGAAGGACCCGGATATATAAGCCCTGGGCGCGCTCGTGCTCAGCCTTTGGGTCCTGGCTGTGGAGGGAGGAGGAGCTGATGTTCAAGGCTTTAGCGTTTACACAGATTAACCTCTGAGTTGATAATGGGGGGTTTATTCGGAGAGCTCTGTGGTCAGAGTCAGGCTGCAGAGCGCGAGGGACGAGCGGCACGTGACCCGCGGGCCAGGTGCCCAGCACGTGGCCAGGAGCCTGGCCTCGTTGCGGTCCTGTTCGTTTCTGTGCAGAAAACGTGGCGTTAGGGCAGTGAGTCTGCAGAGCCTACCTCCGGAGAAGCTAGGGGAGGAGTGTGAGTATTACATCAAAGGTTGTTTTCGGTGTCGATTTTAATTTAAATTACTAGTAGATATGAGTAATCTATTATTAATCAGATACTTTACCGTAGCTTTAGGCTATGCTGGAGTAAAGCGCTATAATCGGGCAGTATTAAAATGCTAAATTGTCCAGCTAACAGCTCATGTCCGCATCGACACGTGGTGCAAAGCAGGTGAAATATGCGTTTTTTCCATTTAAATTGTAATCAGTGCAAATGTGTAGCAGTTAACTGGGGTAAGGTAATACCATTTTACAAAGCAAGCTAATTAGAGCCGTACACAGTAATTCTGCTGGTGAGATGCGGTTACCTGCCCTAGCACAGTGAAGCTGGTATATTTAAAAATGTATTAAAGCCCTGGAAATAAATTTTGTAGGGCTCTAAGGCCTCGCTGTGAAGTAGATGTTTCTGAAGATGGACTATGGCTCTAAAGGGAACGTTTACCATATAAAAACTAAACTGACTGTAAATTGCATCCTCTGCTTTCCAGAAAGCTGCAAAGAGCAGATGCAGAACAGTGTGGAGTCTGCAGCTGCGAGCTGACGGTGAGTGTTAGAAAGATCCTCTAATGAGATGGAGAAAGTAGTATGCTGATATGATGATTCATAAGACTAGAGTCTCTGAATACACAATGAAGCTCTTTCACAGTGCACTGAACAGCATTTTACTTCTTAACATGTGAATGCTACAATCAGAGCTAGTTCTGAAACTCTCCTTTGTACTCTGCAGGCACCTCAGCATGGTTTTATCTGCTGGACATAGCTCTTCTGGGTAAGCCTGGACTCTAAACGTTGTTCTGTGCCTTAATGTGGGATGATGATTGCATAGACTAGAGTCTCTGAGAAGCATGAAGATGTTTTCACAGTGCACTGACCACAAAACCCACAGCAGCCCATTTACTGCACATTACAGACATGAAATCATGGCTGGGCTTTCTTCAAATCTGTCCAACAAAGAGAACACACTTAAAGCTTGTTTCATTGCTTTGAGTAAAGGTAGTCATACTGCAGTATGCACTTGATTAACAGTCTCCGAACTTGTAACATGTCAAACATAAAAACACATTTACCATTTAATACTTCAGATGTTTGAAACAAGAGTCCCAGTCATCTGGGACCTTACTGATTCTCATGGGGAGAAGTTGTACAGTCATGTAACACGTCTGAAGTGTTTGCAGTAAATGGGTAAAGCATCCATATACATGGTTTCCCTGAATGTGTTCACTGGTATAAGTTAGGTGCTAATGGTGCTTTCTTTTGTCCTGTAGCTCGTCTGCACACAGCTGGTCTCCATGTCTGTAAGTAAGAAACGTGTTCATTTTGGGTCACCTCTGACCATACTTCATCATGAACAGATTATACTAAACTATCTGTTTAAGCCTGTGTATTCAAATGATCCAAGCTTGTTGAAATGGAGCTGCTGTTTCCTGAGTCTGGTCGATGATGATTCAGTTATTCGGTTCTACTGATGTTAACTGAAGTCTACTCGCAGCGCACTGAGACACTCAGACTGCAGCGTTTCCTGCATATAAGGATGAGAAAGAGCTTGTGATTTCATCACTGTTTTCTTGGCAGGCATGACTGTAGCAGCCCCAGCTGGATGGCCTTCATGAGCAGAAAGCAGGTTGGTGTGAGTAGGTGGATTATTCAAATGATCATTGCTGCAGTATCAGATGCAGTGTGTGTGCTGTAAGTTGGAGATGTACTACACTCTGTGACGATGAGTTCCCCCCACCCCCTTAAATGTCTCAATGCATTTTTGTCCTTTGACAGGTGTGTACCTGCAGAGGTGGCACTCCCAACACTGAAGATCCTCGTCGGTCATCTGATGGAAGCATCAAGCTGGAGCAGTGCACATCTTCCATTGCTATAAGCCACGTGTCTTCATCTGTGTTAATGTTGAACTTGTTTTTAAACCACTGTATTTAAGGACAATAAAGGTTGACCACACACGACCAATGGCTATTTTCTTCAGTGGGTTGATCACAGTAAACTCACAGCAGTGTGCTTTGGAAGCTAATCTCAGTGGGTGACAGTTTAGCCATAAGTTCTCCTGCATGATCAGATGGTTGTAACTGTATAATCCCCAAGCAGCTTTTGGGTTTACTGTCTCTTACACATCAGTGCAGCATCATTCTACTTATATGAATGTGTGAAACCTTACTGATGGGTGACTGAAGGCTGTATTAAAGTGCTGCACATGGCTAAACTGGAATTTAATGTTAGTGATGTGGCAAAATTATCCAACATTAAACGATCTCATGCAAAGGAATAAAAGGCCGAGCTGAAAGCTTGGTCACGTATTTCTACACTGAACTGATATAAAATCTGCCTCCGTGAAATTGACGTGCAAAGCTAAATTTACACATTGACAGCATCACTGAAGAGGGTGAGGCTCACGTGAGGCTGATCCGCTGACGGTAACCATGGTTTTATTTTGAAGGCTGAACGCGACCCGGTAGTTCGTCGCCTTTGTTCTCGTAATGAGCGGGGAAACTGTTCAGTCGACCTTTTTGTGCTTGCTAGCAGTGCTATTAGTGGTACCTGCCGTCCCCTAGCTTTAAGTGGACTCGGACCTTTCTCTCCACAGAGGACATTTGAGCCACGACGTCCTGAAGCAGAGCAACTAGTCTGTTTATCGAGTTATCTCATGCTAACGAGTAGCGCTAGCTGGGTTCTGACAACTAACACAGCTAGCAGCTAACAGCGGCGAAGGTGAGCTTTTAGCTACTGACGTTTATCACCGACAGGTTTATTCACACCGAAAAATCATATGTGAGGTAAACTTTAGCTCGCTCAGTGGTGAGTAAGCTGTAGGCCAGCTGACCGCTGTGTGTTAGCAAAGCTGCGTGATGTTGACGTGGAGCTGGACACCGGACTGCACGCGTAAACCAACCTTTCTACGTGTTTGAGGAGTTAACAAATGCGTTTCGAGAGACTGAAAAAAGTTTTTGTTTTTTTGTTAGGACGGGCTGGCCAAAGAATAAGCTAACTGCTGGCTAACACTGAGCTGAAGCTTTCGTCAACTTTCCCAGCTCCTCTGTGCTAAGGTGTCGCTGAAACACTGAAAGCAGCCTCGCAGGTTGTCAGCTGAAACCCAACATGTAGACTGTTCTCCTGGACTTTAATGGTGGCGTCTCGTTAAGAGCAGAGCCTGTAAGTAATGTAGGGTGGGGGCGAGTGTAACCTTTTGTCTGCTGAACTGCTCGAACACACCCACAGGTGCGGCGATGACCCGAGGACGTCACGTTGCCCACGCCTGAGGCCTCCTGAACAAGTATTTCAACTTCATAACTGCACCGACGCGCATGCTTTTCTCTGAGGCTCGGGAAGCCGACAGGACGTGAGAACTTTAACCGAGCTCTACGCGAGCAGACATGACAGCTGTGGTGGGCAAAGCGTGGGGGTGGGTCCGCTCGTGGGGCAGCAGCGGTGCCAGGTCAAAGGACACTAACGTTTTGACAGCTGAGCGCCAGAAGCTGCGTGGCAGTGGTGGTTGGGGCATCACGGCTTGGATCTGGGGCTCATGGGGACGCCAGCATGAACTAGGCAGTCCAGTAGAGGAGTACTGGGAGGCGCAGGAGAAGCTTCAGCCCATTAAAACTGAAGCTCTGGCGGCAGGGAAGCCAGAGACTGAGACTGTGCTGGTTCCCAGGTGGTGGGATAGATATCTTCCAACTTCTTATCTGTGGCCAAGGAAAACTGAGCCAAGTGGACTACGACACCGGAAACGTGACGGTGGGACTGGAGATCCACGGGAGCGTGATACTGATGGAGACTTTTCTGATTATGGGACCCCCCCTCCGTCCCCCACCCCTTCTCCCTCTCAGCTGACTTCCCCTTTTCGACTGTTTGCACACAGCTGGAACGTGGAGATCGTTCCAGAGCACTACGAGATCTGCTTTAACTTCCTACGCCACTTGTTCGACCTGTTTGTTGTTGGCTTCCTGTGGACTGTGTCACCTCCCGCCAAGCTCATCCTGGAGGTGCTGGGTGTCCAGGGAGCGCTGAGACTGTGGTTTCATGGCATGGCGATGTTTATTGTCGCCACAGTTGGAATGGCAGGATTACTCTGGTTGATCCAGGAGTATCTCCTGCAGTTTGCCCTGATCTATGGCATCATTCAGGCGTTGGTGATCTCTGTCAGTGTTCGACAGAGTGTGATGCTAGGTGATGAGGAAGAGAATGACCAGACAGGAAAGGACACTGATGACACGAGAGACACTAAGGAGCACAAAGACAAGCCTGTGTCTGTCACAGACAAGGTAAAGACCAATTAAAGGTGAGTCCCTTTATTCTTGTTATATTTGTCAAAGTTATCAGATTTAATTTTATTCTGTAACATTGTGTTGATTTTTTGTCCAAGCTTCAGAATAATACAGCTGTTTACTGTGTAGGGGCTAGCAGTTGTTACACAGTTACACACTACGAGTCTGTAAGTTGATCAACTACTGTAAGAAGAAGAGGAAAATGCTCATCCAACACAAACACAGCAGGGACATCCTGGATCTATTTGAACCCTGTTACCAAGTGAAACACAAAAACATTCTCTGAGTGAAACCAGTTCGGAGCTCAGACCTGCTCTGGGAGGAACCACTTATTTCCCTGTCAAGATTGAATTATTGTGTGTTGTGAATAAGACCCACTCTCAGCTGTCTGCTAGGCTTCACACACACAAACTTCACTGAGTGTGAGCTCTGCAGCTAAGTTTACACAGCCGTGGTTATTTGTATGGAGTTTACCTTCTGCAAACACCTGGAGGATCAAACTACATTCACTCTGTCAGCTCGAGCAAAACAGAAAGAGGGCGCCAACTTGTTTACTTTCACTGTTAGTTGAAATAACTAAAATATGTTGGTGTAAGAAAAGCTGCTGTTGGCTGTGCAACAAAGCCTCGACACATTCAGTACAAGTTTCTCTCCCCAATGTGACGGAGTATTAGGCCCGTTAAGAATAAAAATATATGTATTATTCAAAATGTGGAGATTAAAGTTGTTGTTGTCACAAGGCAGAATAGCATTTTGAGATGAATCTCAAGCTTCTGACTTTATTCTCAGTGTGGCCCTAATATTCCCTCATGGTTAAGTCTAACTGTGAAGCACCGATTAGCTGAGATAGTGCTGGGAAACTAACTTTAACAAACATTAGATGATGTCAGCTGCACATTTTTTTACACACTTATTACCAGCTTAAAAGAAAACTTCAAATCCAGCATTGATGCTCTTTATGTTTTTTTAGGGGGCAAACGTGGCTCAAGAGTTGGGCGTTCGTCTTGTAATCAGAAGGTTGCCGGTGTCATGAAATCAATATCCTTAGTATCCTTATTTTCCTATTATATTGTTTTATGTACTTTAATAAAGGCTTGTAGAGCAAGGCCACGTTTAACTCACAAACTAACTCAGCCAGACTGAACAACAGGAAGTTTTAGTGCACAGCCATATTAATAGATAAGACACTGAAATGAGGAACTTGCCATATAAGCAATGTTTGAGACTGTGTGACGTGTAAAGTACCAAAATAAAACCTATATGAAGCACAGTTTATGATTCTAATGTTAGAGAGCTCTTGCAGCTGGCGTCTGAGCTGTGCAGAGGTCTCTCTCTTCTGGAAGATGAATGAATAAAAGAAATATCAATATTTTAACACACTATGAGTCGCTTTTCTCTGTTCTGTCATGGGGACAAAAGAGTCTCGGTCGTTGTGTCCTTGGGCGAGACACTTCACCCTACTGGTGGTGGTCAGAGGGCCCGGTGGCGCCAGTGTCCGGCAGCCTCGCCTCTGTCAGTGCGCCCCAGGGTGGCTGTGGCTACATGTAGCTGCCATCACCAGTGTGTGAATGGGTGGATGACTGGGTGTAGTGTACAGCGCTTTGGGGTCCTTAGGGACGAGTAAAGCGCTCTACAAATACAGACCATTTACCGTTTTATGCTGCACTGAGGGGTTTCTGTCTTCTACTCTGACATCAACATTGGGCTACTGCACATGCTCACATCCAAGCATTTCAATCCACGTCAGGAAAGCTGACGGAGTTTACAATGTGTGACTATGATGAATAACTCGAGACTGAAGTTAGGTTTATTTAATAATTTGGTTATGTCCTCATGTTGGGAGCTGCCTTCAGGATGATTGTTGATTAAATGATTGAACTGGGATTAGTGGATGTTCTACTTCCTGAGTGTATCTGCCCGTCTGTGCTGTGTGTGACCAGCCAAAACAAACCACAGAGCTGCAGCAGTAATCAGGAGACGTACAACGGGCTGAAGTGGCTTTTCTAAAGTAAGCCCATGCTACCTCCACAGGCTAGCCCTGAAAACATACACGTGCTTTAGACTCAGTGGAGCCGTTATTACTGAGAGTTCATTCAGCGAGGAAGAGGTTGCATAACAGCAACTATGGATTGCATCCAAAGGGAAAAACAACAACTTGCTTTTCAGTTTATTAAAAAATGAATATTAGTTAAAGAGCATGAGATGAAATCGAATAAATCCTGGGAGTGCTTTCTTTGATCAGAAAAGACCAAGATGAACTTTCTGATGTTAACAATGAATGTGTCGTCTCCACAGCTGAAGTACTCAGATGACAGATATAAACGACACCAGTGACCAAAATAATCTGACAAAAGCTCTCCCAGGAATACTCCAGCGTGATGATCCAAAGCACACCGACAAAATCACCGTTTCTAAAGGAGGAGAACCTCAAATTCATTACTACACATTTGGATCATTTACAGAGTTAAAGCAACACAAAGTGCTGCGTTAAAGAGCACGCAGACATTGTTGCTGCAGAGATTGATTCATGTAGAAAAGGTTTACATTCCACATAAGAACAAATACCCGTCTGCATAGAGCTGTGTTTCTGTCTCTTGTATGGCATTCAGTGAGTAATTGACTTGTTCATGGACACTGAATTACCCTCAAAGGGCAGGTGTGCGAGCTGCTGCTGAGAGTGACTCTGAAGGCCTGCGTCAGTGAATCCTCACTGGTTTTATAACTGATTACATTTGATTACATTTTGACACAGTCAGACATATTAAAGTTCTGCTCATCAGTATATATTTATGTATAAAAACAAAGACTTGATCAGAGGTGTGAGCATCACAGCAGATGCCTTTCTGTCAAAGTAACAGGATGAAACACAGTCGGGTGAACGATCCACGCTGTGTGTTTACTTTGTGTCGAGTGCGTTTACCTGCTCTCATTTCCTGTTTTAGCTGTTTGCTGGTTGTTTAAATACTTTAATGAGCTTTAAGCTGAGATTCTGTCATTTGTAATTAAACACATTTATATTTAAAAGTTGATTCAGGATTAAATGAATCAATTTCACTTTATTCAAACTAAAATCGTTAAACCCAGCCCTACCTGCAGCCTGTTGGTGATTTAACTACATGTGTTTATGTGAACCAAACGTGTGTCCCTCTGTATTTAATGTGCCTTATGTATTATATCTTTGTTTCAGACATATACAGAAAAAAACAATATATACACAAGTACACATACTTGCATTTACAAAAACAAATATATGTAAATACACACACGTATGTGCTCAGATAAAACAAATAAAGAAAATAAAACAGTCTAAATGACAATTATTAAGTCTGAGATGGAGTAGGAAGAAGTATAACCCATATATACCCAATGCTCAACACTCTATTGAATCCCACTATTCACCTCATTCCCATCATCACTTACACAATAAACAAGCAGAACATGTATAAACAGCTACAGTGATATAATGTTATGTTGTTTTGTGTGAGACGTACGTTTAAACATTTGCTATTGAGACCATGTAAACTTTCATGTTTGACGAGGATCGTTGACATGTTTGGCTCAGGCCCCGTCTTGAATGAAGCAAAGTAAAATAAAAACATGCACTATAAGAAGCATTTTAAATCTGACTTTGGGGAAAGGACGTCTAACTTTGTAAGTGTCTTTATCAGATTGACTGTACTTCTCAACATGGAGTTTTTATGTCCCACTGACAGAGCAGTAAAAGTAGCAGCATTCTTCTCATTCATGTAGATTGGAGCTTCAAATTAAATTCCCAAATAACTACCAGAGGCAAACATGCAGCAGTGATAAGGCCTTCTGTTTAACTTTCAGCTCTGAGATGGAAACATGTTCAGTGGTAGAAGAGCTGAACAGGACACTGGTGAGACTGTCTCAGAGCTGGCAGCTCCTCCAGATGTGCCTCTGCTGGTGAAAATGGTCTTTTGTTTTTAACAGAAGCCACGCCAGGCTGCACATGAGGAAAGTATGAGGTTAGACACTGGAACAACAAAGAGAAGCTCTTAACTTTTCAAAATAAAAGACCCATACAGACTAGGCTTCCTAAACACTGCTGGCTTGATTTTGTTTTTAAAAAAGCAATAATCAGCACAGGGGACCTGACTGACAGCATAACGGTGTCTTCAGGGTCCACAGAGCCAGTGTTGGAAAGCAATGCTGCAAGATATGAAGAAATCTCTGTCACTGTCCTGCATTTGTAGGCTGAAACCCTTGTTGTGTATCAGACTGATGATTTTAGATTTCATTATTTCTAAAGACGTGACCTGAGAGCTCAGAACAGGAAGTTGTTTTAACCAAACTGTCAGCAGGTTGGTTTCAGAGGCAGTTTCTTTAGGTTCTGTTTTTGGGACAAATCTCAGGTGTTCACGTCACAGTCAACAGGATTTCATTAAACCTGCGCTCTTGATCAGTTTAGTTTGTGGTAGTTTTAAAACAGAGGCAACAACCACGTGTTACAGTTAAGTCTTAGCTCATCGTTGAGCTACACCAGGCAGCATGCACACGTGCAGTGATCGCTGTGGTCTCCTGATCGTCTGTTTATTTGGTGTGTGTCTTCCACAGGTGGAGAGAATTTGCTGGCACCACCAGTAGTCCAGCTGTACCACACCTCCTGCAGCCCTCTGACATCACAGCGGTGGGACTGACAGCGTGTGGACTGCAGCGCGTGGACTGCAGCGTAACTTAAGATTGTATTGCACATTAATTTCATATTCAGAGAAATGATACTTGTGGCACTTTACGTCCAGCACTACAGATCTGTGTTCAGTTGATCTCACTGTTGTCACTGATAACTGTTGTAATCGACAGCAGAAGAGCTCATGAATGTTCAGAGAAAGCTTTAGTGAAACAGGAAACACCAGCAGGTACCCGTTTCTATTTTCTTCTTGTTTGTGGCACTACTGTTCCCACGAGACAGTCACTTGATCTGAGACCAGCTGATGCGTTGTGTTGGTGAGAACGTGGAACAACAGATCTTAGAGAGGACAGATGCAGCATTTATGACGAGAGCCTCGCTGAGACACTTTAGGTGAAGCAGAAATATCTTTGGGTGTCTTAAACGAGGAGCAGGAATAAACTCTGAACAGAAGTCTCACTGAACAGCACCACCTGTTTGCTCCTGCATCCACTGGCCAGTTTCAGTGTGCCTCCTGATGTTTAGCTCTTCTGACCGTGTTCATTGTGTGGGGGGCAAATTTAGATCTGCCGTATGGCCCCGCTCAGTTTGAACTCAACTGAAGCTCGGCCACGTACATTTGCTTGACTTTAACCTTTGTTCCCTGTTCAACACTCTACCACTGCAAGCCTGACAGGCTGCTGGGAAACCAGGAAGTTATTCCTGCACCATCCATGTCAGCAGAGTTCAGTATCGGTCTTCTGCATCGTTTATAGCAGGAGCGTGCACGTCCTGCAGGTTTTAGATGTCCTTGATCCAACACAGCTGATTTAAATGACCCCAACATGTCCTGAAGGTCTCCAGAGGCTGGTAATGAACTGTTGACCCAGGGTGAGATCTAAAACCTGCAGGACACCGGCTCTCAAGGCCTGGAGGTCCCACCCCTGGTTTAGCCTCTGTGATGGTACTGACCTGTGAGTTTGTATCCAGGACACAGTACCGGCTCGCTCAGTGGAGCAGGGAGCTACTGTGAATGTTTGTGTAGCTGCAGGAGATCTGAGCTAGCAGCTGGTGAGCTATAGCTACTCCAGACACGCACACTACAGCATGGACTGTATTAGAGCCAAGAGTCGTCTGCAATTTAAATTTCTTTTTAGACAAAGAGCAAAAGATCAGCATGGAGATGGTTGCTGCTCGTTAATAAGTGAGCAGATGTTCGGTGACAGCAGGTCTGAGCTGTAGAAGCTTCTGAAACCTTGGCGTTTGCAGCCGATTCAAACTATGAACTCGTTGAAGGAGCATCGTTGTTGCTTCCTGTGAGGTTATGTGAGATTCTGGGAACAAAACCAGCCGCTGACTTTCTTCTGTGTACACTTAGATTCTACTTTTGTTGTTTCCTGTGCCATGATATATACTCACAGCGTCGTCGCACTTTCCCTCCACAGACATGTCACGGAGGGCTTTTCCATTTACACTACTCTCTTATATATTACTGTGTTTAAGTCTGTGCCGCTGAACCATTTATTCAATAACACTGATGGACTTCAGCTCAGCCTGTGCGATGATGAAGCCTTTGGGCAAAGTTAACTGAAGTATTTGTGTCTTATTTGTGCATGACGTATAACAAAACTACAGACTATTGATGAAAATATGGCGTAAACCCTCACTGACACTGCACCTCACAGCACAACAGAGTCTGCTGATAGTTTAAGGTAGGAGATCTGCTGCTCTCCTCTTACTGTAACATAGAGTCCTCAGAGGAGGCAGCTTTAAAGGGCATCATTGGATCCTTCGGCCATGCTATATTTGTCCATCACAATTCAAATAATGACATGGTATTTTTTCCTTAATCTTACGATCTTAATCTTTTTCCAGTTTTTGGCCACATAATGAAACATTTAAGTGTTTGAAAATGTTTGATTTTATAATATTGTTCAAGTAAACAGGTTACACCAAACCTTCACAAGTCTGTGTGTATACTTCTTTGTTATTGTATCACCTGCCTGATCACTTGTGTTAACCTGGAAGAAACAAAGCAGGGAAAGATTTCTAGCTGCCATCCTTCTCAGCTGAAATCCTGAAACTCTGGTGGTTTATGTGGATTGTGCTGGAACGACCGTTTGTAGCCAGAGTGCAGTACCACACTGAAGCCACCACGCTAAACCTGGTTGTTTTAAATGATTGATGCGTTGTTTTACTTCCATTCATGCTGGGACATGTACTTGCACAGAGCTGATGAGCTTTTTAACTGCCAGAACTAATTAAGTGGTCAGTGCGTTCTTCAGATCAGATGTAACACTGATGGTTCTCTGACAGGTGACCTAAAAGCATCTTAGTCTGCGTGAACCTCTGTAGCCTGTAGTTAGTTTCAGATGATCGATACCTGCCACATCACGCTGTAAAGTCACCACGAGCCGTCATGTGAAATTAAACCTGCATTAAAAAGACTCTTGGGTAGTTTAAACTATAACTAAGGTATTTATTCACTGTGGGATGTTGATGATGTAATAGTCTGTAGGTAAAGTTAGCTGTGTTTAGTAGATCATGAAGAATAAAAACATCAGTTTTAAATCTCAGCTTGATTCTGACAAACTAAGGCGGGGCTCACATGAAGGAGCAATCTTTATTTGTCCTATTTCCTGTGAAACACGTCTTTATCTGGTTAGTATCACACACACACACACACGTGAGTTTGGGTTTTTTACACACTTTTACGAGTCCCATTTCTGTCTCTAGGCTCTAGACCTAGGAAAGGTACTCCCCTGGACTGTGATTGGTCAAAATACATAAATACTGCAGCGAGAGGGCCATTCAGAAACCTTTAACATTTCAAATGTTAGTGCACACATCTCACCCTTCAAATGGAACAAATCATGGAGTCGTGACAAAGACTTGACAGTGAAAGTTTGGCTTTTACACCGACCACTAGGTGGCACTGGTGTCACTTGAGCGGTCACAATCATTGGGCCTTTAGAGGCTAAAGAACAAAGCAGCCAGGAAACAGCTGCTGGCTTCTGCTGGAAAGAAATAAAGATAGCAACAGAACAGTGAAGCAATGTAGGAGGTCACAGTACTGGAAGTGCAAAGTTGCAAATAACTAAGCTGTAATGTTTTTGTCAGCTGATGTTGGACACGTCTCCACCAACAGGAAACTCGAATCAGCTGTCAGCACACTGGCCAACCTTTAAACCTTAAGCCAAGGTGAGGCTGAGGACGTGACTGAGAAGCATGACAACCATTTGTTTTCACAGTGGAAGCTACAATTTGGGTGTTTTTATCTTTGTCAGGTCTGTGGGGTCGTTACCTGCTGTTGTGGGTTGGTGCTGGATAAATGAAAGTGATTTTACTCACAGATTTGTCCTTTAGTCCACTGGGGAGACCTGATGGGACATGACATTTGTTCCTGTGTCACACACCAGTGAGACATCTTTAATCACAGTTCAAAACTTTAATTCACATTAAATCTGATCTCAGTGTATTCGTTGTATATGTACAGAAAGCTGCAACACTGTTACAAGAACAATGTACAAATGTAACAATGTGTGTGGAGATGAGTGAATATAACCCACGGTCTGAACCCATCCTGGACGAGGATGATGATGATGATGGAGTGTCACAGCAGACACGTCTGGGCCAGTATTCACGCAGCTTCACCGCCGCTCTCTGTGCCACGTTAGCCAGTTACATATGTACTCAGGTCAGCAACAAACCTCCAATCATGTAAAGCTCTGTCTTTACCTCACAGCGAGGGAACCAGCGAGCGCAGCAGGAAAAGCACAAACACCCCTCGCCCTCACCGAGGCTTTTCTGGCTGACACGCAGCTCAGTGAACACTGTAGTGAATGAGTGCACACACAACTTCTTACTTTTCCCTGCTGCTGCTGACAACCACTGCCTGTGAACGCCACGCCTACCAAAGGAAAGAAAAATGAAAACGCAGTCGTACTCAAATCTCACGTTGGCAGACTGGTTTCATCCAGTGGACACGAAGAATTTAATCAAACAAAACTAAACCATGAAAGTGTTTAAAGGTAAAACAGACCCCGCCTCCTCCTGTGTTAATGAGCTTTGGTCAGAATAGTGATTGTAAATAAGAGTCGCAGAGGAAGGGCGGAGCTAAACTTCTGGAAGTAAGGCGACCGTGTCTCTCCTCCAGGCCTCCAGTCTTCAGATCTAGTCTGACTAATCCAGGCTTACGTGATCCCGACCAAATCAGCTCTTTAATTCATCCAACATAAACATCCTCATCACACATGAGACTGTCTTCAAGAATCCAACGAGCTAAAACAATACTGATTTTGACTCCAATGACATTAAAGGTTTTTAAAAAAGAAACAAGCCTATAATCAGTAAATTCTGAAATATATAAGCTTAGTTAATATTTGTATTTATAACCAGCTCACTGCCAAAGTCTGATAAAAATCAGACGATGGGACACGAAACAAGATGGATTTGTGTGACTAATCTGCAAAGTTATACAACAGTAGTTAGAAACTCATTTAAAGCAGTTTTGTATGTAAATTGAAACATTGTAGCATGCGTATGTACTCATGATTAAACTGTGTTTACTATATTTCAATCATCTAAATGTTTGACTTTATTCTATTTTCCCTCACTTTGTTTTTGTAGAGCTGCTTCCTAATACAGTAAAAGGTGGTGCTGATTATGGGAACACTTTACAGAAAGGCACTAATCCTGCAAAATACTTTGTTTTGAATATGGGTCCATTTGAATGGGACACACTAATTCGTATCTGCTGCCTCGATTAGTTAGTGTTATTGTGAGCATGCCTTCCACAGCCTAATGGAGAGAGGTTTACCTGATAAGGGTTGTCAGTGTGTACAACATGATCCACAAGAGGAAACTAACATTTACAAATCTGTGCAGTAATTTGTGTTTTCATTAGCTCACACTTCAATCCACACACAAATACGAAGCAACCTGACCACATGTAAAACTATTTTAAAAATTCATCAAAACCTGAAGACATTCTGATCATTTACACAGTTCATTAAGATCAGCTTCACAAATCCACCTTTCAAAAACCTTTCTGTGTGTAAAAATGTCCAAAACTACACGTAACATTTCTCTCACTTACTCAAAAAACCTGAAATACGTTTGGATGAATCCCTGATACGCACAGATCGCATGCCCATGTAAGCCTGTTTTGGCTTCCTGTTAAATCCAGAATTCAAAATCCTGCTCCTCACATACAAGGTCTTAAATAATCAGGCCCCATCTTATCTTAATGACCTTGTAGTACCATATCACCCTATTAGAGCACTTCGCTCCCGCTCTGCAGGCCTACTTGTTGTTCCTAGAGTATTTAAAAGTAGAATGGGAGGCAGAGCCTTCAGTTTTCAGGCCCCTCTTCTGTGGAACCAGCTTCCAGTTTGGATCCAGGAGACAGACACTATCTCTACTTTCAAGATTAGGCTTCAAACTTTCCTTTTTGCTAAAGCATATAGTTAGGGCTGGACCAGGTGACCCTGAATCCTCCCTTAGTTATGCTGCAATAGATGTAGGCTGCCGGGGGATTCCCATGATGCATTGAGTTTTTCCTTTCCAGTCACCTTTCTCACTCACTATGTGTTAACAGACCTCTCTGTATTGAATCATATCTGTTATTAATCTCTGTCTCTCTTCCACAGCATGTCTTTTATCCTGTCTTCCTTCTCTCACCCCAACCAATCACAGCAGATGGCCCCGCCCCTCCCTGAGCCTGGTTCTGCTGGAGGTTTCTTCCTGTTAAAAGGGAGTTTTTCCTTCCCACTGTCGCCAAAGTGCTGCTCATAGGGGGTCATATGATTGTTGGGTTTTTCTCTGCATGTGTTATTGTAGGGTCTGCCTTACAGTATAAAAAACAAAACTGTTGTTGTGATTTGGGGCTGTGTAAATGAAACTGAACAGAACTGAATGAGCTGTTCTGTTTATTTAGAAAAAGAAACGCAGGTCTACACTTGAAGCAGTTTACACTGGGAGCTTGGTGCATCTCATATTTGTGGATCAAGCTGGCACGGCTAAATCTGTCTCACAACCCCACGCTGGCGTGCGAGGTGATTTGTGCACATCCACACATGTAATGTTTTTAAATGAGTGAGAGACGTTACATGTAGACATTTGTACACAAAGGTTTTTGAAAAGTAAAATTATTGGATTCGTAAAGCTGAACTTAAACTGTGCATAAATAATCAGTATTTATTCAGGTCTGGGTGTACGCATTTGTAAAAGGTTTTACATGTGGTCAGATCGTTTATATTTGTCTGTGGTGCCCCTGAAAAAGCACAAATTATTGTACACATTAGTAAATGTTAGTTTACACATGTGGATCGTGTTGTACACAGAAGCAAACTTCTCTCCATACAGTGAAGATAGAAAAGCAGCTGACACAAGCCCACCTCAGTGAACCACACTGGAGTCAGAGCCGTGGCTCATTGTTCAGCTCAGAAAAGACAAATATGAAGCGAATCTAAATGTCCAGTATTTAACCCGCCGGGCTCAGGTACATGTCAGAATGAAGAGCAGCAAATAAATTAGAAAACTACATTTTAAAAAAAACAATATGCTGTATTATATACATTTAACTCTGCGAGCAGACAGCTTTGAACGGCCTCTTTCTGCTGTCACCTTTTCCAAACTGATGCCTTGCAGTCAGAAAGTCCCACATGCTGCTGGGGAGAGTCAGCACTCAGCTGATTCAGAACCAATCACGTTGCTACTAATGACTTTTTAATGATTTAAAGTTGTAGGAAGCAACAGGAAGTGATGCGTGTAGACTGTTATAGAGCTGTGAAGCTCTTCTGGGTGCAGAAATAACTTTTATGCTCTTTTTATTTTTCTTTTCTAAATAATCCTTTCAAACCTCCAGATCACGGGGTTGATACGCATCACCTGGATGAAGATCATAAAGGAACCTGCCAGCACAACTCAATAAAACCAAATAAAGCTCAAAGCTCAGAGCTTATTTTCCGAGTGTGTTAGGTCGGCAGGCTGAGCAGTGATGCACACTGAGTGGAGCTGATTGAAAAACGCTGAAACTCATTTGATTTCAATTAGAATCACGATGCGATTTGAACGTGTTGCCAGTCTATGCTTCATATTTAAGTTGGCACAACAGCAAACACGCTTTGAGGTCGGCAAAGTATTTTCCACGAGCCCGTGACGTGGCTGTGACTTTCCCCGAGAGGAGCGGCAGCAGCTGGGACTTTCAGACTCGGGCTGACGCCCGGTCGTCAGGCTGAACCTCAGTGATGAAACTAAACTAAAACAAGAGTGCAGTTTGTTTGTTTTTAATGTGTCATTGTCGTGGCGCCAAAGAGCCCTCAGACCACACAATCAGCCCTGCTTTTGTTAGTGCGAGTGCGACCCCCCAGAGTTTGGGGGTACTGTTGTCCCCCCACCCCCCGTCTGTCCATGGCCTCTCCTGCCGTGGCCCAGGATGCAGTGAGCGCTGCCGCAGCCTTCGTCGTCGTCGTCGCCCTCGCTCTCGGAGGAAGACTCTCCAAACTGTCGGGGCTTCTCGTAAATGCAGCAGCCTGAAACACAACAAGCAGCTCATGATGCCACGGGCGCAGACGAAGCTTGAAAATTAAAAATACTTTCACGTCAGAAACAGTAACTGCAGGAGCATGTGATCAAACTGTGTGTTTGATGTAAGTGTGCAGACGGATGCTGAGGCAGGAGGTCCACTCAGGGCTTTAGCTCCATTTTAGTGCACGTTACTCACGTGCACGGTGCTGAGAGAGATTAAGGCTATTAAAATGAAATAGTTGAGCCTCGATCATGTCGTGGGGAAATTAATGAGATGCAATCGCGACACGCTGAAGCACGTTCGCTACAGCTACTACTTGTAATTACTTCATGCATGTCATATACTGCAGTTAAACAGGAAACCATGTGTACAGTCACTCCTGGTGCGCAGGTGTATGTGGTCCAGGCTTTATGAATAAGTGTGCATCATTTGGCTGAGTACAGTCTCTGCTGTGGACACACAGGTTCAACCGTGCTGAGGGGAAAGTTAATGATACAACAATAAATAAAAAGCAGCGCGGCAGTACAAACGGTGCTGGGCAGCATAGCCAGTGCACTTTATTGTCATTTCAAACTAGTTTTTGTTTTGTCTTCCTTTCTGTCCTGATAATAAAATCACACAGTTCAGAGGAAAACGTCCAAACTGAGTTTCTTTCAAGGACAAACTTCATGAAGCAGCTTTTTCAGGACTCTGCAGCCCGAATATTCCTTTGTTCCAAACTCAGCATGAGAGTAAAATATCAGCTGTGTTGTTTTTGTGATCTAATTTTTTTATGACGACTCAATTATTTCATATTCTGCAGAATCCCACCAGACGAGCCACTGGACGCCCACAGAAAACCCCTGATAACAACGACCCCACTGTGAAACCACCACAATCAGAAAATATACCACAGTGCAAGCTTTGGCACTGAACCTAAACAGGAAAAGGAAAAGTAGATCCAATACGTTTGTTCCTCCTGAAATGTAACAGAGCAAAACACTGAAAACTGGTGGCAGACATATTTGAAATGCTTAATTACGTTTCTTAGCCTGTGTGCTAACGAGAAAGATAAACTCACACTTTGAAGACCTTCTTCCCAAATGCTCGTTGTCGACAGTGTCACTGGACCACTCCACCTTCTTCTCAGTCTTCCTCTTCCTCAACTTGATTGTCAAGCTTCGTCCCTCCTGTAACATGTAAGAGGTCTACTGTGAGACATCGCAAACAAACCACAGTGTGAACTGTGAATCCTGCAGTCACACTCAATGACATCTATCATTTGTAGGACCTTCTTGTTGTCTCTGCTATTGTTTCCTGCTCTCTGAAAGTAAAACATGTCCTTGCTCAGGTGATGGAGCAGGTCACCTACTGAGGGTTGGTGGTTCAATCCCCGTCTGCTCCAGATACGAACCCGAGGACTTATTCCTCTGATGCATCAGACTGTGTATGACTGTTAGACAGGTACAAGTGCTAATTGGCTAAGTTGTGGAAAGTGCTTTGAATGCTCAGAGCAGAAGATCTGTCTATGTACCATGACCATCAGTTAGGCAAATTCTGACTATTTTAAAGGCCTAACTTAAAATAAATTGCAACTATTGAAATACTTCTTATGACAACATCTGCAGTAAACAGTCTGCATCATTACGAAGATTTGTGTAAAATGATACACAAAGTATGTCTCTTAATATCCTTTAAGACTTCTTATTTAAAAGTCAAACGTGACTATGCACATATTTAAAAACAAATAAAAATGCGCAACAAATTTAAAAAGAGGTCAAGCCGTGAGGGTTGGGAGGGGTTAAGGGGGTTTACGGTACCGTAAACAAACTATTAAAGAGCACCTGCCTCAGACATGGCACAAAGCTGGGGTCACCGGGCATGTAAGCTAGCAGAGACCATCCCTCTGCCCCGTGGTGCCTACAGACGGGCCCGTCTAACCAACTGTGGGGATGTCAGTTAACGGAGGTCTGACTGTTTATCTGAACAGTACAACTTGAAATTTGAACAGAGTGTATTTAACATGTAAACCGGATGCTCCTGCTACTTTAGACGTTATGCAACAATACTACAGATTCGGGTTGTTAACTGAAAGCTGTTTAACTTTCACACAGCAGCGCTGAGCTATTCAGCACTTAGCCCGCTATCGGCTTTCCATAATGCTACCGCGCTACTAGCAGCCCTGTCATTTAAATAAGCCTAACGTAACTAACTATCAGGCCTCACGAAGCTTCCCCCGTAATAACATGAACGCTGTGTCTTTAATGGACACTGTCACTGGCTGCCAGTCCACCTGTCTCACGAACAGCTGTGCATCGTTTACCTGCTGGGGCGGCGGCGGCGTGCTCGTCTGAACGGTCTCCGTTATGGTCTCACTGGATGTTCCTGGAACCTCCGCCATCCCTGCAGCTGCTTTGCTAACGCTACCGTCAACTAGCTTAAAAGAAACGAAGCAGAGCGTCAACAATGAGCGACACCGCGTTAGTCGACAGCTAACCGACTAACCTTCCGCTCTTTAACTCCAAAAATCGCACTGAATGGAAAAATGTCAACCCACAGTTACGAGGTGGGACAGCGGTGGCTACAGTCAAAGCACTAAACGCGTTAGCCAGGGTCGGAACGGAAACGTACGGCTCCTCGTTACAACTGTCAGCTATGGGAACCATCAACACCCACAAAAATAATCACATGACAGTAGTCGCTGGGCTATATCATTATATTATGTGTGGAATTAAAATGGTTTAGATAGTTAGCTGGATAGAAAACTTTGTTTCCACTATTTATTTTATTTTTAAACTCGGGAAGGATGTTCCGGTTCCTCTTAGCTTTAACTTGAAACGCTGTGGGGAAGATATTTCCAGACGGACCAAGTGCGTTTCCTGTTGTCCGTGAAGATATAATATCCCGTCAACAAACAGCACCAAACCATACCGGAACATCGTTTTGTCGCGGATTTAATTTTGTGTAAAGCTTCCATACAAACGTCTCTCCTCAGGTTGGCAGGGACAGAGTAGTGACGTTACACGGCTGTGGCTGGCATGCGTGGGCATTCCAGCGTGTAAAGTTCCCGAGGATGTGGAGGACAGGTCCCGGTCCGAGTCTGAGGAGGGCAGCCAGACTCTGTTCCAGCACCCCACCTAAAGCTTCTCACACAAACTTCACTGCACGGCCCCACGCCGAGAAGCAGAGGCGCAGACGAGCGCGGGAGGAGGGCATCCTGTCGAGTCAGCATGGCGTAAGTTAGAGGGAATAGTTTAATGCTGCACTCATGAGTTACCTCTGCCTCTACTTTTAAATACTCTAGGAACAACAAGTAGGCCTGCAGAGTGGGAGCGAAGTGCTCTAATAGGGTGATATGGTACTACAAGGTCATTAAGATAAGATGGGGCCTGATTATTTAAGACCTTGTATGTGAGGAGCAGGATTTTGAATTCTGGATTCAACAGGAAGCCAAAACAGGAGAAATCTGCTCTCTCTTTCTAGTCCCTGTCAGGACTCTTGCTGCAGCATTTTGGATCAGCTGAAGGCTTTTCAGGGAGTTTTTAGGACTTCCTGATAATAATGAATTACAGTAGTCCAGCCTGGAAGTAATAAATGCATGAACTAGTTTTTCAGCGTCACTCTGAGACAGGATATTTCTAATTTTAGAGATGTTGCACAAATGGAAGAAAGCAGTCTTACATATTTGTTTAATGTGTGTGTTGAAGGACATGTCCTGGTCAAAAATGACTCCAAGGTTCCTCACAGTGTTACTGGAGGCCAAGGTAATGCCATCCAGAGTAAGAATCTGCTTAGATACCATATTTCTAAGCTTTTCAGCGCCGAGTACAATGACCTCAGTTTTATCTGAATTAAGAAGCAGAAAGTTAGCGGCCATCCAGGTCTTTATGTCTTTAAATGATGCTTTCATTTATTAAAGTTATTCAAACCTTCACAGCCATGTGTGGCTGTTCGTGCTGGAAAATCTGTCCAATGTGTCTGAATGGAAACAATCATGCAAAGCAGAGCGGGCTAAAATTCCTCCACAGTGATGTGAGACAGTCATTGGCTGTTAACTCAAACACTTGACTGGACGTCTTGAGGGTAACACTACCAGTTATTGGGTTTAGGAGACAATTACACACGTTTGTGTTTCAGCCGTGTTGACTCGTTCAGTGCTGTGCTAATGCGCTCCATGATGTCATAAATATAGTTATGAGAGAATAAATGCGACAGCTGAAGCTGCCAGTTACACACGCTCTGTTTCTGTTTGCAGAGTGCTGAAGGTGAAGCAGTGAAGTGGAGCGAGAAGCAGAAGATTGCTTACACCGCTCCGACACCTCCTGGGGCAAAGAAAGGTGACTCTCCCGTGACCTCTGTTGGCTCGGCGCTCTCTTCTCCTCACAGGCTCTGAAAGTCCTTTTTCTTCCCCTACAGACACTAGCTTACCGTTCCCATCATGTTACAGTCCGGAGTACGTGGAGTCCAGCTGGTATCAGTGGTGGGAGAGAGAGGGATTCTTCAGTCCTGAGCAACATGTAAACATGTCAACTTGTTACATCAAATTGTTACTGTTGCAGTTAGAAATGAATTCACTTTAATGCAGTTTCTATGAAACAAACTGAGTAAGTGGTTAATCAGCTCAGCTTTAATGCTAATAATAGCAAATAAATACTTTTTATTTAGTGATGCAGAAAATGGATGAACTGTTTTGGAGCACTGATCAGAAAACATTTGTATTTGTCACAGTTTTCAGAACATACGATTACTTCATATTTCAGGCATCAAAGTGAACTTGATGTACTTTCTGAGCTTGTCCTGCCAGCAGCGCTCTCTTTATTCACTGTAAAGCAGTTTGTTTTTTCTACAATAATTATTTTTACTGTAGAAAAAACATTCTTCTGTTCCTTTGACAGGAGAAGGCAGCTTGCTGTGATTTCCTCCTGTGTTGTTTTGTTTTTCTCTCGGCAGGTGATGAAGCTGATGTTCACTGTTGTTTTTCTCCCTCTTCATCTCGAGTTTTTCCTCCTCTTCTCCCCAACTTCTCTGTCCCTCATCTTTCCTGTCCGTTCTAATTGTAATAACTTAAAATAAATAAATAATAATAAAGGTCGAATAAAATATGACGATCATGGTAAAAGCCATAACGATCTATAAATAAATCTGTTGTGCATTTTTCTGGGCCTTCAGACGATCATTGTGATTGTAAAAACAGAAAAGTGCTGAGACGTGATCACACTGTGAGCCTGAGTCAGTGATCTGATTGTATTCAAGTTATCCATCAAAGACTTCACTCAGTCTCAGACGTCCACCTTCAGCTTCATTTGAATCTGAACATGTTTTTTTAATCCTTTCATTTTATTTGTGTTTAGAAGTCAATAATTCAATAATTAGAAAGTACACGTTACTAAAGCAGAGCAACAGTACTACGATATATTTACAGCGAAGGACAAAGTTGTTCTGCAGAGCGAGTGTGCACACGTGCATGTGTGCCTGTGTGCACACGTGCACACAGGCACACGTGCACACGAGTAACGTGTTTCCTGCTCTCAGGGACGGCTGCCCCACGCTGTGGATCAGACCTTCTCTCTGTGCGTTCCTCCACCAAACGTGACTGGCACTCTGCACCTGGGCCACGCTCTGACAGTAGCTGTGGAGGACGCGCTGGTTCGATGGTAACTATGAACAGCAGAGCAGCGTGTGGTCGTTGTTCTCTGAGCTCATGTGTTTGTATCCATCAGGAGACGCATGCAGGGCTGCAGAGTGCTGTGGGTGCCTGGATGTGACCACGCAGGTATCGCAACGCAGGTACGCGTAATGACGTGATCACATGTTGTCAGGTGTCTCAGAGTAACATCGAAATATGGAAACTGCTAAAGATCACACATTTATATTCCATTTGTGAGGCTATAAATTGTGGCGTTGTGGCACATGCTCGGTGCTGAGTGTCGATGTGCTCGTGCTTTAGACGGTGGTGGAGAGGAGACTGCTGAGGCAAACGGGGAAGCACAGACGAGACTTTACGAGGGACGAGTTTCTGGAGGAGGTGTGGAAGTGGAAGAACGAGTGAGTCTTCACATCTGGACTTCTGAGCACATCTGTGTGGCCTGCTGCTGTTTGCTGAGTTTCGAGCCTCTGTTGCAGGAAAGGAGACGAGATCTACCACCAGCTGAGGAAGCTCGGAGCGTCTCTGGACTGGAGCAGAGCCTGCTTCACTATGGACCCAGTAAGAGTCACGTTCCTGCTCTGGTTCCTTACTCTGCAGTTTATGTATGAAGCCGCCCCAGGAAGATGATCTCAACCATCCTAACCAGCTGATTTATGAACCTGTACAAATACCTGCAGCAGCGCTACAAAGAGAGACGAATACTGTGGTGCGATGTAAGCACATACACATACACACGATGGGTGGAGGTGATGAGTCGTTCCCAGCGTCCCTGTTTCCAGTGAGGCAGATTTATTTGTAGCCATCTGTGCCTCCTCACCACGGCACACACAGGCTAAACGAGGCACCGTCCTGTGGCCTCTCCAGGAACATGAAACGCTGAAGCTGAGCTGTAAAGTTGGCTGCAGTGGGGGAAGCACCTTCAACTGTTTGTCCTGCTTCTGTGATGTGATTTCAGGGTTTCAGCAGAGCTGTAACTGCAGCGTTCGTCCGACTGTGTGACTCTGGTCTGATTTATCGCTCCGAGGGTTTGGTCAGCTGGAGCTGTGCCCTGGAGTCGGCCATCTCTGACATAGAGGTGAGACAGCTTCACATGAATGACAGCAAATGCAGCAAGTGGACAGAATAATAGAGACAGTGATGTGTCTTCTCCCCGACCTAAAGTTACTCGTGTCCAGACAGCTTTCAGATTGATTAACAACATGTATATAACTTGTATATAAGTGTCTTTTTTATATAAGGACGTGTACATGTTTGATTGTGCCTGGTGTTCCTCAGCACACGGACGTTAATGTCATCATAAATCTAAAGGTTATGGAAGAACTCAGAGACCGTCTGTGTGCTGAAAACAGAACCTGCTCTTTGCCTCCTCGTGAACAATGAAACCTTCATGTGTTTGCATGTCTCATGACCTAACGTGACCTGATGCAGGTGAAGCTCACAGGAGCGCTCGCTGTACGCTTTTAGGCGAGCTGCAGAGTGTCCCTCTGATATAACCTGAACTCATCATCAGGTGGACTGGAAGGAGCTCTCCGGCCGGACCATGCTGTCTGTTCCCGGCTATGAACACAAGCTGGAGTTTGGAGCGATGCTGAGCTTTGCGTACCCCGTAGAAGGCCACGGTGCGTATGCGCGACCATCCTGGGACACGGTGCGTCCTCTAGTTTGTGCATTGATCCTCTTCTCTGTATTTTAGACACCGAGGTGGTGGTGTCCACCACCCGTCCAGAGACCATGCTGGGAGACGTGGCCATAGCTGTGCACCCCGATGATCCTCGATACCAGGCCAGTTTGTGTTAGATACTCTGGGAGTGTTTGACAATATTTCAGGACAAGCGACGATAAACAGATCTCCTACACGCTCAGTGTATTAGTGAGCTGAAAAC